>NC_140217.1:17608156-17833156 GCF_951802725.1 Rutilus rutilus | reverse complement strand
TTCCATATCTCATGACCCGTAGGTGGCGCTGTTCCCAACTTTGGCATGGAACCTCAGATCAAGCTTCTGATGAAGTGTACCAATTTTTGTTTCGATTGATCAAACTTTGGCTGAGATACAGCCTCTTAGCCAATTTTGGGTGGACCTCGTCAAGTTTGTGACATCATAGCTTTTGAACAAGGATGAATTAAAAAAATCTGTTCAGTCATTTCTGTGCGGCTCAGTCCAAAGATCATTTGAGCAAATTTTGGACAAAATTGGAGAAATTTTGAAGGAGGAGTAGCGAAAAAACTGAATACTGTACTTTTCAAAATGGCCACTACTGTAATGGGCGGAGTCTTAATGTAAGATATTGGTTCTGATCAACATGATGAGATGAATCAGGTGTACTTAGTTTCATTTTTCTAGATCAAAGGGTTCAAAAGTTATAACCATTTCAATGTTGATTTTTTTAACTGCTGGTGGCGCTATAGAGTTGGTCCTAGAGACTCAAAAATTGCTACATTTACTATTCATGGCCATCACTACAAGTGTGCCAAATTTCATCATTTTCCTATGTACGGTTCATAGGGCTGCCATAGACTCCCATTTGCGGAAGAAGAATTGTTATTCTGACAATAACAATTGCTAATATAGCTGCAAGCAGCAATACAGGGGCCAAGCCCTGAAGCAGCAGCAACTCTCCCCATCCCTCCCCATCCCTCCCCTCCCCTGCCCTCCCTGCCCCTCTCCTGACCCCTGCCCCTCTCCTGCCCCCTCTGCCCCTCTCCTGCCCTTCCTTGAATTTTTGAACTGGTGGTGGCGCTATAGAGGTGGTCCTAGAGACTCTAAAATTGGTCCAATTACTATTCATTACAATCACTACAAGTGTGCTAAATTTGAAAAAAAAAAAAAACAGCTGTTTTAGTAGTACAAGTGAAAATGAACTCAATATGAAGATGTTTTATATAAATTTGCTGCATGTTATATTTATGGAGATCCTTTCTCAGATACACATCATGTGTGGAACTAAAACAACTTTTCCACCACTTAAGGCCACAGTACCTCTTCAGTCTGGACATGTGCCACACAGGAATCGAACCCACGACCGTAATGGTTCGGGATTCATGACACATGGTTTAACAACTTGCGCCACTCAGAGGACGCAAATTTCAAAGCTGTAGAGGAGAGGCTTCAGTGTAAGAATAAGCACACAAAAACATGTTAACGAGATTAGCATGCTAAGATAGCTTAATGCTAATGTAGCTTATGGTTATCCTGATAGCTGAAGAGCCACATTAGAAAGAATGGCATCTGGTTAGCATGCTAACCAATTATTATGCTAAGGTAACTAGCATAAGGCAACAAACACAGGCTAGGTCAACTTCGGAGATGAATATCTCGGGAACGGTAGCAAATATCAAAAATCTGTTCAGTCATTTCTGTGCGGCTCGGTCCAAAGAACATCTGATCAAATTTTGGACAAAATTGAGCAAGATTTGAAGGAGGAGTAGCGAAAAAACTGTTTTTCATTTGTTCCAATATGGCGGATAGTCACATTGTTGGAAAATGACAAATGAGATATCAACGGACTCGGCATAAGCCAAGGAACATAATGACGTAAAGAAATCAAAATTTGAACAATGTTTTCAAAAGTTATAAGCGTTTTTGCAAAAGACCCTATATCTCTGGAACACTAGGTGGCGCTGCGTTCAATCTTCTCATGTACCTTCAGGACATTGTGTCGATGATCCATACTAAATTTTGTGAAGATATGTCAAATAGTTTAAAAGTTATTGCAAATTATGACAAAATTCAAAATGGCGGACACGTGGTACATCCAATCCTTGCAAAATTGGTATCCACGGATTCGGCATAACCCAAGGAATCCATAGATACCACATTTATGATTTTCTGACAAACTGTTCAAAAGTTATTGACCAAAATAGCTATTTTCCATATCTCATGACCCATAGGTGGCGCTGTTCCCAACTTTGGCATGGACCCTCAGACCTTGCTTCCAAACAAGTGTACCAATTTTCGTTTCGATTGATCAAACTTTGGCCGAGATACAGCCTTTACACCAATTTTGGGTCAACTTCGTTAAGTTTGCGACATCATAACTTTTGAACAAAGATGAATAAAAAAATCTGTTCAGTCATTTCTATGCGGCTCAGTCCAAAGATCATTTGAGCAAATTTTGGACAAAATTGGACAAATTTTGAAGGAGGAGTAGCGAAAAAACGGAATACTGTACTTTACAAAATGGCTACTACTGTAATGGGCGGAGTCTTAATGTAAGCTATTGATTTTGATCAGGATGATGAGCGGAATCAGGTGTACTAAGTTTTATTTCTCTAAATCAAAGGGTTCAAAAGTTATAACAATTTCAATATTGAATTTTTTAACTGGTGGTGGCGCTATGGAGTTGATCCTAGAGACTCAAAAATTGGTCCAATAACTATTCATTAGCATCACTAGACGTGTACCAAATTTCATCATTTTCCTATGTTCCGTTGATAGGGCTGCCATTGACTCCCATTCGGGAAGAAGAAGAATAATAATAATAATAATAATAATAAGAAAACTAACAGATACAATAGGTGCCTTGCCCCTTCGGGGCTTGGCCCCTAATAATAAGAAGAATATAGCTGCAAGCAGCAATACAGGGGCCAAGCCCTGAAGCAGCAGCAACTCTCCCCATCACTCCCCTCCCTGCCCCTCTCCTGATCCCTGCCCCTCTCCTGACCCCTGCCCCTCTCCTGCCCCCTCTGCCCCTCTCCTGCCCTTCCTTGAATTTTTGAACTGGTGGTGGCGCTATAGAGGTGGTCCTAGAGACTCTAAAATTGGTCCAATTGCTATTCATTACAATCACTACAAGTGTGCTAAATTTGAAAAAAAAAAAAACAGCTGTTTTAGTAGTACAAGTGAAAATGAACTCAATATGAAGATGTTTTATATAAATTTGCTGCATGTTATATTTATGGAGATCCTTTCTCAGATACACATCATGTGTGGAACTAAAACAACTTTTCCACCACTTAAGGCCACAGTACCTCTTCAGTCTGGACATGTGCCACACAGGAATCGAACCCACGACCGTAATGGTTCGGGATTCATGACACATGGTTTAACAACTTGCGCCACTCAGAGGACGTAAATTTCAAAGCTGCAGAGGAGAGGCTTCAGTGTAAGAATAAGCACACAAAAACATGTTAACGAGATTAGCATGCTAAGCTAGCTTAATGCTAATGTAGCTTATGGTTATCCTGATAGCTCTAGAGCCACATTAGAAAGAATGGCATCTGGTTAGCATGCTAACCAATTATTATGCTAAGGTAACTGGCATAAGGCAACATACACAGGCTAGGTCAAATTCGGAGATGAATATCTCGGGAACGGTAGCGAATATCAAAAATCTGTTCAGTCATTTCTGTGCAGCTCAGTCCAAAGAACATCTGATCAAATTTTGGACAAAATTGAGCAAGATTTGAAGGAGGAGTAGCGAAAAAACTGTTTTTCATTTGTTCCAATATGGCGGATAGTCACATTGTTGGAAAATGACAAATGAGATATCGACGGAATCGGCATAAGCCAAAGAATGTAATGACATAAAGAAATCAAAATTTGAACAATATTTACAAAAGTTATAAGCGTTTTTACAAAAGACCTTATATCTCTGGAACACTAGGTGGCGCTGTGCTCAATCTTCTCATGTACCTTCAGGACATTGTGTCGATGATCCATACTAAATTTTGTGAAGATATGTCAAATAGTTTAAAAGTTATTGCAAATTATGACAAAATTCAAAATGGCGGACACGTGGTACATCCCATCCTGGCAAAATCGATATGCATGGATTCGGCATGACCCAAGGAATCCATAGATACCACATTTATGATTTTCTGACAAACTGTTCAAAAGTTATTGACCAAAATAGCTATTTTCCATATCTCATGACCCGTAGGTGGCGCTGTTCCCAACTTTGGCACGGACCCTCAAACAATGCTTCCAATCAAGTGTACCAATTTTTGTTTCGATTGATCAAACTTTGGCCGAGATACAGCCTCTACACCAATTTTGGGTCAACCTCCTTAAGTTTGCGACATCATAACTTTTGAACAAAGATGAATAAAAAAAATCTGTTCAGTCATTTCTATGCGGCTCAGTCCAAAGATCATTTGAGCAAATTTTGGACAAAATTGGACAAATTTTGAAGGAGGAGTAGCGAAAAAACGGAATACTGTACTTTACAAAATGGCTACTACTGTAATGGGCGGAGTCTTAATATAAGCTATTGATTTTGATCAGCATGATGAGCGGAATCAAGTGTACTAAGTTTTATTTCTCTAGATCAAAGGGTTCAAAAGTTATAACCCTTTCAATGTTGAATTTTTGAACTGGTGGTGGCGCTATAGAGTTGGTCCTAGAGACACCAAATTTGGTCCAATTACTATTCATGGCCATCTCTACAAGTGTGCCAAATTTCATCATTTTCCTATGTACGGTTCATAGGGCTGCCATAGACTTCCATTGGCGGAAGAAGAAGAAGAATAATAATAATAAGAAAACTAACAGATACAATAGGTGCCTTGCCCCTTCGGGGCTTGGCCCCTAAAAACTAACAGATACAATAGGGGCTATCCCCTTCGGGGCTTGGCCCCTAAAAATATCCAAAAACCACTGGCACAGTGTTATATATTTCGTTCAATTGTGTACTTACATTATCCTAAATGTTTTCAAGAATTTGTACATTCAGAGAAATCCACAATTTTAAATAGTGCCCGTCACTTGTCGCCTGTCGATGACGTAATATCTGCATTATCCCTGGTTTCTGGAGCAGATAGCCTACGATGAGGGAGATTTCTTTGGAGATATTTTTCTATATTTTTCTTTATTGGTTCTTTGTTATTTTCACTTGCTTTGTTGCTCATTACGTTGGCTTCCCCAATCCTGTAGACCTGATTGCCTTATTAGGTTAATTGAATTCTCTCGGATTATGGGTGGGACTTAACTTATAATTTGGTGTCATTCTCATTCTCTGTGTTACTTTGGTCGAAACATGTTGGCTCGTATATTGTTTTGTTTTTTAACTCTATCCTTCTCCTCATTGAAAGTTTGACTGAGTACCTGGGACCTGCTTTTCGTTTCCTTGGATTTTTTTCCCTACCCCAAGAGCACCTATCACGGACTTTATAACTCTACCTGAGCGCCAGGTTGAACCTCTTACAGCATGTTATTCTAATGTTGATCTAGCTTACTGCTAGTCTCGTACAGCCAACAAACTAACACATAGAATAACAATATAACTTTCAACACACTCAAATACAGTTTAGTATGATAGTGTGTAGACCTAGTGAAACAGTGCTGCGTTACCTCACAATTTAATTTCGTCAAATAAACTGACCTGTATGATTAGTAATTCAGGACTTGCAGGTAGTTTGGTAGAATGAAATGTCCTCATTCCTTCATATCCATTTGTTTAATATATTTGAAGAGGTTAGTGACCCCTAGTGGCGAAAAAATACATATTGTACTTTTAAGGCTAAAAGTAGCTCCAAACTTGCCGATTTAGGAGAAACTCTTAAAAATAATGGGCGTGTCAATCTGAATTTTAGGAATCCTAAATTTTTGCTCTAAGGCCACGTGTCCACCAAAGCGTGCTCTGCTGAAACGTTGATTTCATGGAAACAGACACCAGTGATTTTGCCAAGAGATCTCTTATTTATTTTATATAAGACATAGGAAGAAGAGACAATGGATAAAACGAAGGTCTTGGTTCAGCAGCCTTTCCATCTCTTCCTGATTTTTGGACAGAAGGGCTGGGTTTTATACCATTAGTCAACATCTCGTCACCTCTCTGCCATAGACAAAGACTATCAGTTATTGTATATGTTGACCAGAAAACTGCATTATCAGGAAAACACATGATGTGAAACACATGATTATAATGTAACTAAAACAGTACATCACCAGAGAAACATGTGGTTCCCATTAACAATGTATCTCCTTATGCTATGCCCGGTGAAAACACTGCACATACATTTCAGTCTAACTCCAACACACTCAAAGTCTCACAAAGTCTCTCCTCCATGATTCACAAAATACAATTGATTACAAATGATTATAAATGTATATAAAAATTATAACACAGATACATAATACTACTGATTAATAATACTACTGATTATGAATATTAATAAAAAGTAATAATAATACTAAAAACAATATTAGATACAAATTTTAGTCTTCAGTCCCTCCACTGGAACTACGGCCGTCAGTTCCACACCAACATTCCCAGGTTGCGACCCTATTGAAATTGACAGTGAGGAGAAATAGCAGACCAAAGGAATAGACATAAAGGACAGAAGAATAGAAAGAGAAAAGAAGAGAAACAAAAAGAACAAAATAACAAAGAACCCAACCCATGTCATGTCCCCACATACTATGTGTCATTTAACATCTATATGTATGCATTTAAAAATGAACCCCAATCATCTAAGAAAAGAAAAACTAATACGTCTTCTGCCAGTGCCTCTACTCGTTAATTACTTAACTCCTCAAGTTCCCTGCCAAAACAACAAACTAAAATAAATGTTGATGTTAAAGGATTCTATCCCTTGGGGTTTGAAAATCAGTAAGTGGGTGTTCATTGTTTGTGAGGTTGTGTTTTGTAACGGAGTGAAATAGGAGATTTTACACATTCTACACTATAGTGTAGAATGTGTAAAATCTCATATTTCACTCCGTATGTCCCATTCTTGGTTCTATCCATTTGATTTGTAATAACCAATTTAACAGGTTTGGTACTCTTCCTTCTAGTAACACATATGATGAGTAGGCCTAGTATTACTAACAGAAACACCAAAACTCCTACCATAGTCAAAACTATCCATTCCGACCATGATAGATTTCCTGGAATTTGTGTCAATTTTTTCTCAGACATCAATTTAGCTATTCCGTTTGCTACGATAACATGACCCATTGCTTGAATTCCCTCCTCTTGAGCTGCTTTAACACTCTTTTTAACTATTCTAACAATTTCAAAGAGTTCATAATTCCTTTCTTCTACTAAATCGTTATTCCACCATTGTGGCTCTAACTGCAACAATTGCACATGTGGAACATGAATTCCACCCAAGTGAAGAGGATAGAGAATCTCAAGACAAAACGGATCAGGAGGAATTGGACACAACTTCCCTCCGTATATCATATTTTCACTTATCCCATCATGTAATATGCACCACTGTGCTTCTGACACCTGCCATGCACCTGTGGCTTGATCTAAAGGAACTACTTCCCAAACTGCAGATCCATTAAGAGATAAACTAAACATTGTAGAGCATGAGCAAATTACCCACTCATGTTCCTCAACACAAGTCTGTGGTAGAAATCATTGTTGTATCACCTTCAGCCCAATATCCATTCTTTCCTAATCTAATTACTGAATTTCCTTGTCTAACCCCCATCGATTGGAATCGTCTAACTGTCATAATATTGCGCTTCCCATATTGAGGCCATACTATGAACAAAGGTAATGTTCCAGAACCTGACAACAAATTTTCATTAATGGCAATTTTAACTAATGGAACATGTTTAGCAGAAGTCAAATTAAGTTGATTACCGAAAACCACTAACAAAGATTCCGCTATTCGCTCAGGAACTTGACCCATTCGAATAACTTGAATATCCTCTACCATTTGATCCTTCAAATTCTGAGCCAGAAATAAACGATGCGTCTCAAAATTAGATGATTTCGTTAATGCATCTGCCAATTCCTTCGCTGCGTTATTAAAATGCTGACCCGCTGCTATAATATGTAGAGAACCTTGAAGAGCCTCAGTGAGTCCTTTCCCAGTCATTGTTCCCACCCACTGAGTGTATTCGCTTAGTTGGTTCATTTGAGCAGCATTACTAATTGAATTGACAGAACCAAATACCCCCGCTATGTTTCCCCATATACTTCGAGATTTACGATTTCGACTTCTCAGAGGATCCTTAGAGGTATAATGTTTAATTTCTTTTTCCAACCAACTCCGTATTTTTGTGAAATTTCCACAATAGGACTGATCAAAAACGGTAAGAAGAGATATCAAGTTATAATTAATGCGCTGTCGCACCATGTGGGCTTCATTTATCAAGGTTTTGGTTTCTTTTGCTAACAAGATACCATGAGCTGGTGCAACAGTTGTATTTGGGCAAATTTTAGCTTTGTTTGTCTTTTCCGCAGAAAGATTAAAAACACCATCCAATTTCCCCAGTTTCTAGTTCAGTCTCACAATATTCATTCTCATCTTCTGAATGCCATACTCGTATGTAATTTCCCTTGAATCTTGTTGTCCCCGAGGAAGTATCCCTCAGAAACCCCTCACATGGCAACACTATGGGATAGATACAGCCTTGGGCTAATGAATCCCATATTGTAAGCATGTGGGTACGATTCAATATGAAATTAATTTCCACATTAGTAGATGTTATGAGGTCTAACCCCACAATTTCACATTGTTCTTTTGAACAAATTTCTCGTCTTTGAGCACTACCAGAATACCCCCCATCTTTCACCGGCCAAATTATTCTGCTTTTGTAACATTGATGATGAAAGTTACATCCACCATAGATGCCCTCATGATATTTAGCAAGGTCTTTATCATTACGTGGCACCCAATCCCATAATCCCCATTTGGAAATAAAGGGAAGAGTAAAATGTTGGCCAGATTTCAGAGTTGCATTCCGAGTGATTTCTTGAACTCGAGGAGTCCATAAAGCCTGGGCTCCTTGGTAAATGTCAAGTAAAATAAAAAATAAGCATACCATTGTCGTTGGGTACTGAGAATAACTTGCAACCATCTCTAATCAATGTCAATGGTATTGAACCCTGAAATGGAAGCAGAGAAATAATTAAACATCACTTCTTTGTTCCCAATCTTTAAAGCTAATGGATGAACAGTGCTCAATATCAGGCCATAAGCCGTCATTATCATTTTGTTCATTCACTAAGCAAGGTTTAACTTATGACCAATGATACCATCTGTCTGTTCCTACCCCCTTCCCTTTAAGGCAAACACTTGTATTGGTTGTTAAGAGTATCTCATATGGTCCCTCCCATCTAGGGTCTAAACCTTTCCTAGCAATACGTTTGACCATTACAAAACTGCCTAACTCAGGAATGTGTGGAATGTCAGTAGTGGTATGTTTTTCATCCCATTGCTGTTGAGCTTCTCGCACTTTCTTATTATTGTCTTTGGTAGCTTTGTCCAGCATTGTGAGATAGCGTCGTAACTTCTCTTGGAACAAAGTAGAATCTCCTCCTGTTCCCGCAGGTGGCGGAGCATCAGGAGGTAGAACCATTGCTCTTCCAGTCATCAGTTCAAAAGGAGTTAGTCCTGTTACTCTGTTTGGAGTTGCTCTCAAGTTCCACAGAATAGCAGGTAATAACTTATGCCAACCTTGGCCAGTTTGCAGAATGGCTTTGGTAAGAGCGGTTTTTAACGATCTGTTCATTCGTTCTACCATACCTGAGCTTTCCGGTCTGTACGGAATGTGAAATTTCTGTTTGATCCCCATCAATTTCATTGCTTCCTTCATCAGTTTTCCAGTGAAGTGAGTTCCATTGTCAGAATCAATTTCATATGGAAGACCCCAGCGAGGAAAAACTTCTTCCACATTACTCGTGCTGCCGCTTCAGCAGTGCAAGTTCTCGTAGGGAATGCTTCCACCCACCTAGTAAATCTGTCCATGATTACTAGAATGTATTGGTACCCTCCACTGGGTGATAAAGGTCCTGTGAAATCAATTTGGAGGTGTGTCCATGGACCTGTTGGGTCTGGGTGCATGTGACATTCGCACCTTTACAGATTTTCCCACATTTGCTTTCATGCAAATTAGGCATCTTCTACAGTAATCGTCTCACTGATTTGGGTTTTCATTGCTTTTGCTCCAGCATGCACTTTTCCATGATACAGCTGCATTAGTTCTCTTCTTGTTCCGATAGGCATCACCACTTGTCCTGTTGGAATTCTCCAGATGCCTTGATCATCCTCTTTCGCTCCTGCTTTTATCCATTGTTCTTTCTCTTCATCTGTCTCTGTTTGATATGACAGAAGATGGAACTCAGGATTATCTTTGCTGTTTTCCTTTACCATGGTAACAGGAGTAAGAGGTAGTAGAGCTGCTTCTCTAGCTGCTGCATCTGCTGCCGTGTTTCCTTGACTTTCTTTGGACTTGTCAGATTGATGTGATTTTACTTTGATCACGGCTGCTTCTCTGGGTAAACGACATCTGCAATCAAGCGACGAAGGAAGCATGTTGTATTTCGCTCCCACTACTAGTGATAAGTCCGCGTCTTTTCCACAGAGCAAGATAGTCATGGACCACGCCAAAAGCATAAAGACTATCTGTGTAGATGTTGACTCGATTTCCTTCTGATAGTTCAAAAGCTTCTGTAAGTGCCATGAGCTCAGCTACTTCTGCTGAAAATTGCCCAGGAAGAGCTCCTTTCTTCACAACAGTTCCATCAGCTTCCACTACAGCCCATCCAGTATGTCGTTTTCCATCAACGTAATAACTGGATCCATCAACCATAACTCCTTATCTGGATTTTCAAGAGGGATTGGATTAACAGGACCATGGCTTTCATCTTCTACTTGTTTTTCACACTCGTGTGGTGTTCCCTCATGTGGTTCTAGCATCATTGTTGTAGGGTTAAGGGATGTGTCTCTGATTATTTCCACTCTCAAATCCTTGTTCAACAAAGTTGCTTCCCATTTTGCTCTTCTTGCGTCAGTTATGGTCTTGATGTTTGTGTTGTTCAACAACGTCACTATACTGTGTGGAGTGTGCAGTATGATAGTTTGTGTTCCTATCAAATTTTCCACAGCATCCACTGCCCATGTGGCACCATCAAGAGCTTGTATACATCGTGGTTGACCAATCATAGTGACAGGAATATTTGTGGAAAAGTATCCAACTGGTCTGTATCGATCACCTGGTTTTTGACACAGTACTGCTGAGTAGGTCTCGTTTCCCACCCTGGTCCACAAATGAAATTGCAATCGTCCATCGGGAAGTCCCAAGGCTGGGGCTGATGTCAGTCTCTCTTTCATAGACATAAATGCTTCCTCAGCTTCTGGTGTCCAGTTTATTTTTTCAAAAGCTTAGCTTGTTTCTTGCTCTTACTTTCAAGGTACCAAGCTGAAATTGTTCTGCTATTACAGCCACTTTCTTGTTACAAGTCAAGTCAAGTTATTTTGTCACTTAGTGTCTGCTCAGAACAGCAGGGATGTGTGTGTGTCTGTGTATGTGTGTGTATTCTCAGAACTGCCCTGCTTCTCTCTCACAGAACAAAAAAAAAAAAAAAAAAAAAAAAATTAAAGAAAAGTTAACTCCAATGTTTTTTTGTATTTCTTTTCTTTTTAAATTTTTATTTATTTAATTTAACTCAGATAAATGTTTTCCTTTTTTTTCCCCTAGTTTATCTCAGATTAATTTCTTTGTGTTTTTCTTTTTTTCTTTAAGCTTACTCGGATCAGTATCCTCAAATATTTGAACAGCTTTACGGTCAAAGTCAGGATGCACGCGATCCTAGCTAGTTACAACAGCGCCTTTATACTTGTATTACTCCAGCGTGTTAATGTTTTAGAGTTTATTCTGCCATAGTTTTCAACAGACTCGCCACACTTAACCACTCCTGTCAATCAAGTATCGCTTTTGTTTCACTTCCTCGCCTCCTGAGTACGAATCTTCCGTGTGTTGGATATATTTTAGAGATTACTCTGTCATCGTTTAAAACAGTCTCGCCATATCCCCAACCACCAAACAGTGACAAACAAGCAACATTTTTTCTAGCTTAACCGTCTTACAGCTAATTCTCCCAAATTTTTGACTAGATGGCCTTTTTTCTAAAAAAGATCCATCTCAATCCCAGCATATCAAATAATTTTAGAGGTTTACTGTTCAGAGAAACTTAAATAAGCCAAATTAAACTGAATAATTTTTATATTTATTTTTATTACTATGTCTTATATTCATTGGCAAAACAACTGGTACTTGAAATCACACAGTTCTTTTAAGCAGTTTCAGTCACTGTCTCTAATCATCAGGCAGACTTAGAACCATTTTATAAAAAAAAAAAAAGTCTTACCTGCAATGATTGAGACAAATGCCTGGATATGCGAATCCTGTTCTGTGACGCCAATTGTTGATTTAAAAATCTTGCTTTCCCCTGTTGTTTGATTTCATGGAAACAGACACCAGTGATTTTGCCAAGAGATCTCTTATTTATTTTATATAAGACATTGGAAGAAGAGACAATGGATAAAACGAAGGTCTTGGTTCAGCAGCCTTTCCATCTCTTCCTGATTTTCGGACAGAAGGGCTTGGTTTTTATACCATTAGTCAACATCTCGTCACCTCTCTGCCATAGACAAAGATTATCAGTTATTGTATATGTTGACCAGAAAACTGCATTATCAGGAAAACACATGATGTGAAACACATGATTATAATGTAACTAAAACAGTACATCACCAGAGAAACATGTGGTTCCCATTAACAATGTATCTCCTTATGCTATGCCCGGTGAAAACACTGCACATACATTTCAGTCTAACTCCAACACACTCAAAGTCTCACAAAGTCTCTCACAAAATTTTTCAACTCCCGGCGACCGGTAAAACAGCGCTGAGTGCTCTGTTTGAGGTGCTGAGTGCTTGAGCGTTAAATACATGCTCAGCACCTCGTTACGCTCATGGCGTTCTAAAAACGTGGCGCTCCCATTGAAAACAATTGGAAAAATACACTAGGTGCGTGAAAAAACGCTTTGGTGGACCTAAGTGTATATCACAAAGCATTTTAGCGCTAAAACCGGCTCCTAAATCTGTGAAAAGTTAGGGGTAATCAAGAGGATTAAGTCACTACCATCGTCTGATGTTATATTCCTTGTACACCACAACTTTCTCTGTGCATATGAGACACGTAGGGGTGCCCCTGTGCTCGACAAAAAAATATTCTGTCTCCCACTTTTCCTGAAATTGCCTGTGTTCATCGTCAACCTTTCTCTTCACGGCACATTTTGAGAGAGACATGACTGGAACTGGGTGATGGCATATATTTTCTGTCCACTTCCATCCGGAACCCGTTTCAACCAAGTGACTAACGTTGATACTTCCCCAGGTACTTCGCAGTTGGCTGTGACAACTATTGACAACAAACGCCCCGGGAAGCTGTCACGAGACTATCTATGGCAGCCCATAAGTGATAAAAAAAAAAAAGCACGGCACACGCAACGACTCAGCAAAAAGGTGCGTTTCAGAACAACACGCGGGCCGCACTAACATTAAACTTTGATGTCAAGCAGGGGGCCACAAAATATCATTGGGGCCCGCGGGCTGCGAGTTTGAGACCACTGATTTAGATGTAGTGGTCGACCGATATATCGCCAAGGCCGATATATCGGCTGATATTTGGCATTTTTGAAATATCGGCATCGGCCGATAAGTTTTTCTGATTGGCCGATGTGTTGGAAGCGGGGCTTTTATTTTGACGGCGCTCCGGACTTTTATTTTGATGGGCGGCGCTGAGAACACCAGCGCCAGAAGAGAACGGCAATGGCAGCTCCTCAGATCAAACAGCGCTCACTCATATTCTCCGTTTTCATTCATTTACGATCTCTGTCAGTCATATCTAATACTTTGTTAGACAGAACTGGTAAACAAAGAAAGTAAATGGTAACTTATGCGAAGTAAGTAAAGTAAAGCGTTTGCTTTTATATTATTTGTAACAGAAAAGGCAAACAATCAGGCTAAAATACTTTCTCAATTGCCGTCAACATTCAGCAAATGTGCATCTACGTCATTTAAACAAATCTCTGAATATCTAATAAACATTTAATTTCACAAACCTTGCAGATTTAATTGAATCCAGCTGTGATATCTTGTGAAGTGTGCACAGAAGATCAGCTTCACAGGAGACGTGATCGAAAAACTTTAAATCTTTCATTTATAAAATATGCTGATATATAACCAGTTGCCAACTGTGTCATATTCATATCTGTGCCATATCCAGTTGCCAACTGTGTCATATTCATATCGTTTTCACTGTGCTGTATGTAAAATTAGCGTTACCTTGTCTTTATTTGAAAAAAATATGATTACTAGCACGAAATTACCAGATTACTGAGTGCCCTGTTACAGTGTTTACCTTATTTTTATTCACATATTCATATATTTCTAAACAATTACTTGGTGAAAAATACTGTAATAGGATTGCAAATTTAAGAAGTTGCCATCTAAAGTATAAAAGCATGTTTATTTAAAAAAATTGTTTTATAATTTATTAAATATTGATTAAAATAAATATATATAAAAATATCGGCATCGGCCATCAAAAAACCAATATCGGTCGACCACTAGTCCTGTATGAACAAAATGAAAGATTAGCTTATGTTTTTATGTCTCTACTGTTCGACCGCGCCTGTGACACACACACACACACACACACACACACACACACACACACACACACACACACACACACACACACTCCAGCACTGCAATCTTGACATCGCAGCCTGTTCATTATAGCCTTAATAAATTATAATAATAAAATAGTCACCCTAACATATAAGAATTACACTGCTCTGTTTAAATAGTCAGTAGTACAATTCGTACCATTCACAGTAAGCAACGCTCCACTGTGATGTTTCCAAGCACATTTTTGCACGTGTGAAGAGGATGATTTTTTCCGTCGATATTGGAACACGAGTGAAGTACAAAGCCTATAATTAAGAATAGTTTAGCATCCAAATACATCGCAAATCTTGAAACATTTTGATTCTAATGAGAAGGTTACGTGATACGTATATATATATATATATATATATATATATATATATATATATATATATATATATATATATATATATATATATATATATATATATTAGCTATAGCTGCGAGCAGCGATGAAGGGCCAAAGCCGGCGGCACCGTAACTAAAGGCACCGGGGTTGCGGTGCCACCGGCTTGGGCCCGTAATCGCTGCTCGCAGCTATATTTATTAGGGCCCAAGCCCTGAAAGGGCGAAGGCCCTATTGTTTTCGGTAGGATTATTTATTATTATTATTATTATTATTAGGGCCCAAGCCCAAAGGGCGAAGGCCCTTTTGTTTTCGTTAGGATTATTAGGGCCCAAGCCCTGAAAGTGCGAAGGCCCTATTGTTTTCGTTAGGATTATTAGGGCCCAAGCCCTGAAAGGGCGAAGGCCCTATTGTTTTCGGTGGGATTATTATTATTAGGGCCCAAGCCCTGAAAGGGTTTCCGTAATATGAAACTCAGTACACGTATGGATCTCATCGTGTCGAACAACTTTCGTGCTCTAAGTTTTACGCCAGCCCAACAGGAAGTCGGTTATTATATGTTGTTTGGAAAACGCATACAATGGAATGTGAAATACTCCTCCTAGGGAATTCATCCGATCGCCACCAATCTCGGTGTGAATGAAGGCAAGACACTGAGGATGAATTCTTGCGAACGGATTTTTGATATCTCGAATGGTTTGGCCGTGGCGAGGAAACGAATTTATGGCGAATAATGGGACACAGGAAGTGTGTTATAACTTCTGCATACATAAACTGATCTTGATGAAACTTCAACAGTGTGTTCGTTGTAAGAGGCCGATCACATGGATGTGACTATTGTGAGTCAAAGTTATAGCGCCACAAACTGGCAGCAGAAAGTGTCACTTTCTAAATGCTTTTGACAAAAGTGGGGGGGTTAATTTTATGTTCAGTCACAAAAATCGGTATGTATATTGGTCTCATCGAGCCGGACAACTGTCTAATTTACATTCAATAGCTCCGACCAACAGGAAGTCAGATATTTTGGTTTGAATGTGGATTTTCTCCCTCTCTCTCTCTGCCTCTGCGTCTCTGTGTGTGTGGTGTGTGTGGTGTGTGTGGTGTGTGTGGTGTGTGTGGTGTGTGTGGTGTGTGTGGTGTGTGTGGTGTGTGTGGTGTGTGTGGTGTGGTGTGGGGTGGGGTGGGGGGGGGGGTTGTCTTTTGAGTTTAATTCTTGTTTTTCAAGGTTTCAGGGGCTTTTGGGGCCCTTAATGTGCTCGAAAACTCTTGAAACTTTGCACATAGGTCGGAACCCACGGCCATGAGGGCCGGGATGAAGCTCGTACCCGGGCGTGGCAGGGGGGTTCAACAGCGCCCCCTTGAACGGGGTCTGAAAACTTGGTCCATAGATCAAACATGCTTGCATGAATTAATATGAAACTCAGTACACATATAGATCTCATCGGGCCGAACAACTTTCCCCCGGTCAAGTTATACGCCAGCCCAACAGGAAGTCGACTATTATGGGTTGTTTGGAAAACGCTTGCTGTGGAATGTGAAATACTCCTCATAGAAAATTAATCCGATCCCTACCAATCTCGGTGTGCATAAAGTCAAGACATTGAGGATGATAAATTGCGGACGGATTTTTGATATCTCGAACGGTTTGGCCGTGGCGAGGAAACGAATTTATGGCGAGAAAAGAGAAACACAAAGTGATATAACTTCTGCATACGTTAACTGATCTTGATGAAACTTCAGCAGTGTGTTCGTGGTAAGAGGCCGATCAGATGGATGTAACTATTGTGTGTCAAAGTTATAGCGCCACCAACTGGCAGCAGGAAGTGTGTCACTTTCAAAATGCTTTTGTCAAAAGTGGTGGGGTTAGTTTTACCAACAGTTACAAAAATCAGTACGTATATTGGTCTCATCTAGGGATGGGACGGTATGAAAATTTCATATCACGATTATAGTGACCAAAATGATCTTTATCAATATTATCACGGTTTTGTTAAAACGAGATGAAAGTGTTCAAAAAGAACTGATGGTCACACTAAAACAGTTTAATATTTGAAAATCAACAAACAACATAAAACAAGCAGCTCTATGCACTGTTTTAAGCAAGATTATATTCTATGGCATTTCCTTCCTTATAATGACCGTCCTCAATAGCAACGCATTATAACACCGCGCACATCCATGTATCGCAACATAGATCGCAACGGACTCTCGCTCTCTCGTTTCATTCAAATACAACTTGCCGTCTTGCGCCTCTGTTTTTGGACGATTGTTTTGTACGCTGTACAAAATGGATTTATAAACAGGTAAGATTTAAAACATTAATCTCAATTCAATATGTCCCCGTAATTATGTGGTAAAAAAAAAAAAAAGGTGTAATAAGTGTACAATGATATAATTTTTTATCATAGACTGTAAAAAATAGATTATTATCCCTTAAATGTCACTCTTAATAGTCTTGTTTGAACTTGATCGTTTGTCTTTGGCTCAAAGCCACTTGCTGCAAACTTTTCTTCGCGGAAGCTTCACGTTTATTTCAAGTGAGTGAGATAATATTTCAACTCAAAACATCATTTGGTGGCCAATTATTTCCCAGACGTAACGTTAGTTGTGGTAAATTATTGAGGTCAAATTTAACTTGCCTTGCGTTCGCTATAAATAGTGGGTAATGGTCACACAAGACGACTCGGCAGATTTGAAGTGTTTCCCCCCTATTGTAGTGACCATCCTCGATTAAGTTTCACTTCAAGGCTTAAAAATCTCCCGAGCACGGTCACTGCCTTCCGCCATTCCTTCTCGAATAAAAAAAAAACAACAACATTGCGCGCTGCGCCTGCGTCACACTGTTGCTGGCTGGACAGGATTTACAGTGAGTTGTTAAAATCGCGATAATCAAATACGGTTTTAATGATAATTAAATTTTAAACGATAATACTAACCGTCAGTACATTTTATCGTGGTTTATAGTGAAACCGGTAATCGTCCCATCCCTAGTCTCATCGAGCCGGACAACTTTCTAATTTACAGTCATTAGCTCCGAGCAACAGGAAGTCAGATATTTTGGTTTGAATGTGGATTTAATTGCAAAATCAGCCTCTGCATTTTTACCCACTCCTCTTAAATGGTTTATTTTATTCCCACCAAACTTTTTCAACATGATGAAAATACATTAAAGATGCTAAATTGTGAACGGATACTAAATATCTAAAACGGTTTTGCTATGGCGAGGGATTTAAGTAATGTCAAAAAAGGAAACAGTAAAAGCCTCATATCTTCTAAAAATGAAATTATACACCATTTATTTCTATATAAAATTATACAAATATCAGAACTAAACCCATTTTTTTTATTTTTTGTTAAATTTAAGAATTGGTTAAGTTAAGTTAAGTTTAAAAACAGCCAGAATAGTTGTTTATTCCAAAAAAATAAATAAATCAAGTCATTCATAGTGCTATGCTGCCCTCTTGTGTTCAAAATCAGGTAGGCCTATTGTATTTATATATAAATATGTTAGGGTTGTGACTCTGGGACACATTGTGTGACACATTTTTGCACATGTGAAAAGGATAATTTTTCCCTTCAATATTGGAACGTGAGTGAAGTTCTAAGTGACCAGACAGAGAATATTACTTGTCTTATTACTTTAAGATTACTTTAAAATATAGCTCGCAGCTATATATATTTGTATATTTGTATATTTGTCAAGTATTATATATATTTGTATATTTGTCAAATTGGATTTTTCCTAATTTTTTAAATCAAGGCATTAAGTTCAATTTCCAAAATATGATTTTTTATTCCTCTTTTTAGTCAACTTTTTTATATATATATAGCTGCGAGCAGCAATTACGGGCCCAAGCCGGTGGCACCGCAACCCCGGTGCCTTTAGTTACCTAAAGGCACCGGGGTGGCGGTGCCGCCGGCTTTGGCCCTTCATCGCTGCTCGCAGCTATATATATATAAAAAAGTTGACTAAAAAGAGGAATAAAAAATCATATTTTGGAAATTGAACTTAATGCCTTGATTTAAAAAATTAGGAAAAATCCAACCTTTAAGGACACCAATTTTCTTTGTGAATGAATAATGTATCGTAAATAAATAAATGTTCTTCCTTAAAATACATGGTGCATAAGTGTATACACCCCTATGTTAAATTCCCATAGAGGCAGGCAGATTTTTATTTTTAAGTATTTTTTTTTAAAAAAATTTAGGATACTATGCATCCTGATAAAGTTCCCTTGGCCTTTGGAATTAAAATAGCCCCACATCATCACATAGCATTGACCATACCTAGAGATTGGCATGGGGTACTTTCCATAAGATCATCTCTCAATGCAAATCAAACTAGCTATTAGGCTAACTGAAATAAAACCATGCCAATCTCTAGGTATGGTGAATGCTATGTGATGATGTGGGGCTATTTTAATTCCAAAGGCCAAGGGAACTTTATCAGGATGCATAAACATATTCATATTCATATTCATATGAATGCATATTCATTTGAAATGCTCGCTCAACCACTATCAATGTCAGTGCAGACGAACATATTTTACTTTCGCTTTTAAGTTGGCAATTCAAAAGCCCCCAGTCGGTGTCACACGTTGATTAACCGGTGGTAAAATATTCTCACCGTCATATACCTAGTATATTTTTATATAGATACAATAGGCCTACCTGATTTTGAACACAAGAGGGCAGTATAGCCCTATGTATGACTTGATTTTATGGGACTAAATAGTACAATTACTATTTTTAAACTTATAAATAATTCTTAAAACAAACAAAAAAAAGAATAAAATGAGTTAAGTTCTGATATTTGTATACTTTTATATAGTAATAAATGGTGTATAATTACATTTTTAGAATATATGACCCTTTTAGTGTTTCCTTTTTAGACAATACTTTAATCCCTCGCCATAGCAAAACCGTTTGAGATTTATTATCCGTTCACAATTTAGCATCATTAATATATTTTTATCATGTTGAAAAAGTTTGGTGGGAATAAAATAAACCACTTAGATAAAGGTGGCTAAAAATTCAGAGGCTGATTTTGCAAAAAAATCCACATTCAGACCAAAATATCTGACTTCCTGATGGTCAGAGCTAATGACTTTAAATTAGAAAGTTGTCCGGGTCGATGAGATCAATATATGAACTGAGTTTTTTTTACTGTAGTTAAAACTAACCCCCCCACTTTTGTCAAAAGCATGTTGAAAGTGACACACTTCCTGCTGCCGGTTGGTGGTGCTATAACTTTGAATCACAATAGCTACATCCATCTGATCGGCCTCTTACCACGAACACACTGCTGAAGTTTCATCAAGATCAGTTAATGTATGCAGAAGTTATTCCACTTCGTGTTTCTCTTTTCTCGCCATAAATTCGATTACTCGCCACGGCCAAACCGTTCGAGATATCAAAAATCCGTCCGCAATTTAGCATCCTCAAAGTCTTGACTACATGCACACCGAGTTTGGAGGGGACACGGTGAATTTTCTAGGAGGAGTATTTCACATTCCACAACAAGCGTTTTCCAAACAACCCATAATAGCCGACTTCCTGTTGGGCTAGCGTAAAACTTGACCAGGGGAAAGTTGTTCGGCACGATGAGATTTATATGTGTACCGAGTTTCATATTAATTCATGCAAGCGTGTTTGATATATGGACCAAGTTTTAGAACCCCGTTCAAGGGGGCGCTGTTGAGCCCCCCAGCCACGCCCGGGTACCAGCTTCAGCCCGGCCCTGATGGCCGTGGGTTCTGACCTGTGTGCAAAGTTTCAAGAGTTTTTGAGCACGTTAAGGACCCCAAAAGCCCCTGAAACCTTGATTAACAATATAAAAGCAATAGTCAAATCCCCCCCCCTCCCCTCACACACACACAGACACAGAGAGAGGGAGAGAAAATTCTTCAGAAAATCCACATTCAAACCAAAATATCTCTATTCCTGATGGTCGGAGATGGTTAATGTAAATTAGAAAGTTGTCCGTCTTGATGAGAACAATACACATACCAAGTTTGGTTGCTGTTGATAAAACTAACCCCCCCACTTATGACTAAAGGTGGCGCTACTGAGCCCCTCACCACGCCCGTTTCTGAAACTTTGCACATGTCTACTAGGTAATAAATGCAATTGCAAGCATGCTAAGAGTCTAAAAAGCATCAAAAAAGAATATTGATGTTTGATGCGTTGCCATGGCAACAGTATTAAAGATATCAAAAATCCTTTCACAGGTCTACATCTGCCGTGTGTTTACATTATACACAAAGTTTGAAGCAAATCGGGTTAAAATAAGAGGGTGATTTCAAAGCATTTTGAAAGTGACACACTTCCTGCTGCCAGTTGGTGGCGCTATAACTGTGACTCACAATAGTCACATCAATGTGATCAGCCTCTGAGCAAGAACACACTGCTGAAGTTTTATCAAGATCAGTCAATGTATGCAGAAGTTATAATACACTTCCTGTGTCCCATTATTCGCCATAAATTCGTTTCCTCGCCACAGCCAAACCGTTCGAGATATCAAAAATCCCCTGGCAATTTTTCATCCTCAATGTCTTGACTTCATGCACACCGAGTTTGGTGCTGACCGGGTGAATTCCCTAAGAGAAGTGTTTCAAATTCCTAAGCATGCGTTTCCAAACAACCCTAAATAGTCGACTTCCTGTTGGGCTGGCGTAAAACTTAGAGCATGAAAGTTGTGCGGCCCGATGAGATCTATATGTGTTCCGAGTTTCATATTATTACATGCAAGCGTGTTTGATTTATGGACCAAGTTTTCGGACCCCGTTCCAGGGGGCGCTGTCGAGACCCCCTGCCACGCCCGGGTACCAGCTTCAGCCCGGCCCTGATGGCCGCGGGTTCTGACTCGTGTGCAAAGTTTCAAGAGTTTTTGAGCATGTTAAGAGCCCCAAAAATGCCTGAATAGTCGTAAGAAAAATAATAATAATAATAATAATAATAATAAATATAGCTGCGAGCAGCGATTACGGGCCCAAGCCGGTGGCACCGCAAACCCGGTGCCTTTAGTTACCTAAAGGCACCGGGGTGGCGGTACCGCCGGCTTTGGCCCTCCATCGCTGCTCGCAGCTATATTTATATATATATATATATATATATATATATATACATACATACATACATACATACACACACACACACACACACACACACACACACACACACACACACACACACACACACACACATACATATATATGTATATATATATATATATATATATATATTATTGTTCAAAAGTTTGGGGTCAATAAGATTTTTAATGTTTTTAGGAGAAGTCTCTTCTGCTCACCAAGGCTGCATTTATTGATTAAAAATACAAACAAAAACAGTAATATTGTGAAATATTATTCCAATTTAAAACAGCTGTTTTCAATTTTAAAATATTTTACATAGTAATTCATTTCTGTGATCAAAGTTGAGTTTTCAGCATCATTACTCCAGTCTTCAGTGTCACATGATCCTTCAGAAATCATACTAATATGATGATTGATGCTCAATAAATATTCATTATTATTTTCAATGTTGAAAACAGTTGTGTACAGATTTTTTTTTTTTTTAAATGCTTTGATGAATGTAAAGTTCAAAAGAACAGCATATATTTCAAATATATATATTTTTAACATTATAAATGTCTTTACTGTAACTGTTGATCAGTTTAACTCATCCTTCATAAATAAAAGTACTGATTTATTTTATTTCTTTCCCCCAAAAATAAAATTAATTATTACTAACCACAAACTTTTGAGCGGTAGTGTTTAACGTTACAAAAGCTTTAGATTTCAGATAAATGCTGTTATTTTGAACTTTCTATTCATCAAAGACTGTACACAACTGTTTTCGACATTTAAAATAATAATGAATGTTTCTTGAGTATCAATCATCATATTAGAATAATTTCTGAAGGATCATGTGACAGTGACGACTGGAGTAATGATGCTGAAAACTCAGCTTTGATCACAGGAATAAATAACAGTTTAAAATATATTAAAATAGAAAGCAGCTGTTTTAAATTGGAATACTATTTTACAATATTACTGTTTTTGTTTGTATTTTTAATCAAATAAATGCAGCCTTGGTGAGCAGAAGAAACTTCTCTGTTATGTGCGCGCCTCAGACTGCACGCACGTCCGCTTAGAGTTCCGCCTTTTGCCTTCCGTCAATATTACGTTATTAGAAAAATATTTTTTTAGAGAATCGATTTTTTGACATTTGTGAATCGATTCAGAATCGTCCACGTCCGCATCGCGATGCATCTAAGAATCAATTTTTTCTTTTCTTTTCTTTTTTTATTAACAGGTTAATAAACAGTTACAATTAAGTCACTTACATTTTAGATGCAATGTTGACTGTTTTTGTTCTGTTTCAGCAGCGAAAATAGTTAAACAAAGATCACGGCAGAACCATCACGCATCACGTGTTTTCTCATAACTGAACGATTCAGCATTTTTAACGAATCGGTTGACTTAAAGATTGAATGATCAATCCATAAACATCTGTCTTAATCATGATCGACTCATTCGAACGAATCGTTTGAACGAATGAATCAATGACTCGCTTATTAAGATGGATGCCTGGCGACACCTAATGGCGGTTTAGTGTTGTTTAAAAGCATCATTCTTTCCCACATGTGTGTGATTTGTGTGTGCAACATTATCATTATTTTTCTTTCACTATTATATTAGCGATTTAAAAGCACCCACTCGTGTCACACGTCGATTAACCGGTGGGAAAATATCCTCAGACACATACCTAATAAATGTATATTTAAATACAATATTGGCCTACCTGGTAAAAAGTTTTATATACTATTTTGATGTCCTTTTGGACACAAGAGGGCAGTATAGCCCTATGTTTGCTTTTTTGTTGAACCAAATAGCACTAAATAGCCTGTTTTTAACTTTTTCATTCTTCTTGAATTGCAAAAACAGAATAAAATGGGTTTAGTTGTGATATTTGTATACTTTTATATAGAAATAAATGGTATATAATTACATTTTTAGAAGATTTTTACTTTAATCCCTCGCCATAGCAAAACCGTTTGAGATATTTTTTATCCATTCACAATTTAGCATATTTAATGTAGTTTCATCATGTTGAAAAAGTTTGGTACGAATAAAATAAATAGTTTAAGAGGAGTGGCTAAAAATTCAGAGGCTGATTTTGCAAAAAAATTCACATTCAGACCAAAATATCTGACTTCCTGATGGCCAGAGCTATTGAATGTAAATTAGAAAGTTGTCCGGCTTGATGAGAACAATATACAAACTATTTTTTCTTTACTGTAGTTAAAAGTAACCCCCCCACTTTTGTCAAAAGCATGTTGAAAGTGACACACTTCCTGCTGCCAGTTGGTGGCGCTATAACTTTGACTCACAATAGCTACATCCATCTGATCGGCCTCTTACCACGAACACACTGCTGAAGTTTCATCAAGATCAGTTAATGTATGCAGAAGTTATTCCACTTCCGTGTTTCTCTTTTCTCGCCATAAATTCGATTCCTCGCCACAGACAAACCGTTCGAGATATCAAAAATCCGTCCGCAATTTAGCATCCTCAAAGTCTTGACTACATGCACACCGAGTTTGAAGGGGACACGGTGAATTTTCTAGGAGGAGTATTTCACATTCCACAGCAAGCGTTTTCCAAACAACCCATAATAGCCGACTTCCTGTTGGGCTGGCGTAAAACTTGACCGGGGTAAAGTTGTTCGGCCCGATGAGATCTATATGTGTACCGAGTTTCATATTAATTCATGCGAGCGTGTTTGATATATGGATCAAGTTTTAGAACCCCGTTCAAGGGGGTGCTGTTGAGCCCCCCAGCCACGCCCGGGTACCAGCTTCAGCCCGGCCCTGATGGCCGTGGGTTCTGACTTGTGTGCAAAGTTTCAAGAGTTTTTGAGCACGTTAAGGACCCCAAAAGCCCCTGAAACCTTGATTAACAATATAAAAGCAATAGTCAAATCCCCCCCTCCCCTCACACACACACAGACACAGAGAGAGGGTGAGAAAATTCTTCAGAAAATCCACATTCAAACCAAAATATCTCTCTTCCTGTTGGTCAGAGATAGCTAGTGTAAATTAGAAAGTTGTCCGTCTTGATGAGAACAATACACATACCAAGTTTTGTTGCTGTTGATAAAACTAACCCCCCCACTTATGACTAAAGGTGGCGCTACTGAGCCCCTCACCACGCCCGTTTCTGAAACTTTGCACATGTCTACTAGGTAATAAATGTAATGTGTCTGTCGAGTTTCATGCAATTTCAAGCATGCTAAGAGTCTCAAAAGCATCAAAAAAGAATATTGATGCTTGATGCGTTGCCATGGCAACAGTATTAAAGATATCAAAAATCTTTTCACAGGTCTACATCTGCCGTGTGTTTACATTATACACATAAAGTTTGAAGCAAATCGGGTAAAAATAAGAGGGTGATTTCAAAGCATTTTGAAAGTGACACACTTCCTGCTGCCAGTTGGTGGCGCTATAACTTTGACTCACAATAGTCACATCCATGTGATCGGCCTCTGACCACGAACACACTGCTGAAGTTTAATCAAGATCAGTTAATGTATGCAGAAGTTATAACACACTTCCTTTTTCCATTATTCGCCATAAATTCGTTTCCTTGCCACGGCCAAACCGTTCGAGATATCAAAAATCCCCTGGCAATTTTTCATCCTCAATGTCTTGACTTCATGCTGACCGAGTTTGGAGCCGATTGGATGAATTCCCTAGGAGGAGTACATTAAATTCCACAGCATGCGTTTCCAAACAACCCATAATAGCCGACTTCCTGTTGGGCTGGCGTAAAACTTAGAGCACGAAAGTTGTTCGGCCCGATGAGATCCATATGTGTACCGAGTTTCATATTATTACATGCAAGCGTGTCTGATTTATGGACAAGTGTTCGGATCCCATTCCAGGGGGCGCTGTCGAGCCCCCCTGCCACGCCCGGGTACCAGCTTCAGCCCGGCCCTGATGGCCGCGCGTTCTGACCCGTGTGCAAAGTTTCAAGAGTTTTCGAGCATGTTAAGGACCCCAAAAGTGCCCGAGAAGTAGAAAAAAATAATAATAATAATAACAAAATATAGCTGCGAGCAGCGATTACGGGCCCAAGCCGGTGGCACCGCAACCCCGGTGCCTTTAGTTACCTAAAGGCACCGGGGATGGCGGTGCCACCGGCTTTGGCCCTCCATCGCTGCTCGCAGCTATATTTATATATATATATATATATATATATATATATATATATATATATATATATATATATATATATATATATATATATATATATATATATATACATACACACACACACACACATATATATATATATATATATATATATATATATATATATGTATGTGTGTGTGTATATAAATATCTATCTATCTATATCTATATATATAGATATAGATAGATAGATATTTATATACACACACACACATATATATATATATATATATATATATATATATATATATATATATATATATATATATATTATAAGACAGAAAATATTACTTGTCTTACCTTATTCTGATTTTATGATACACTCAAAATATTCCACAACAAATCCTTTAAATTTAATGTAAAAATAAAAACGAAAGTAAGCAGTGTTGGTCTCACGTAACCCTCTCATTAGAATCAAAATGTTTCAATTTTTGCGATGTATTTGGATGCTAAACTATTCTTTATTATAGGCTTTGTACTTCACTCGTGTTCCAATATCGATGGAAAAAATCATCCTCTTGACACGCGCAAAAATGTTCTTGGAAACATCACAGTGGAGCTCTGCTTACTGTGAATGGTACAGATTGTACTACTGACTATTTAAACAGAGCAGTGTAATTCGTTTATGTTAGGTTGACTATTTTTATTATTATATTGTATTAGGGCTATAATGAATGTCAAGATTGCAATTCTGGAATGTGTGTGTGACGCGGTTGCGGTTGAACAGTGGACACAAAAACATAAATAAAATGTTTTAGTTAATTCCTACATCCATAGGAATACATTGAAAATGCTCGCTCTACTCCGCACCATTATCAATGTCTGTGCGGACGTCTGTATTTTACTAGTATATAGTATACTATAGTTAGCGATTTAAAAGCCCTCAGCGGTGTCACATGTCGATTAACCGGTGGGAAAATTTTATCACAGTCACATCCCTAATATATTTATATATAAATACAATAGGCCTACCTGAAAGAGAATTTTACTTGCCCGACCAGAGTATAGCCTGATTAGAACGTCAATAACAAAAAAAATAACTTGGGAATCACTAAAACGAGAGATTATTCTAATTTCATTACATTCATTTTAAGTTGCAATCAGCAGTTAATAATAAATGTATTACTGATCAATGGTAACAAGGTTGCACTGCTGAGGCTCATGCTGCTTCTCCAGGAGAATTGTAAACAAATGAGCGCAGCACACAAAAAAGCAACCCAGTTAACAACATACTGACTATAAAAATTACAAATATGGAGTTTTTATATATTTTATAACATATGATAGAGTTAAGCAACCTCACTTGACGAGTAGGCAACTATTTCCTGAATACAATCACGATTGAAACTGTGACATTGATTTCATACAACAGGTTAATAAACAGTTACAATTAAGTCACTTACATTTAGATGCAATATTGACTGTTTTTGTTCTGTTTCAGCAGCAAAAATAGTTAAACAAAGATCACAGCAACTTGTTTTCTCATTACTGAATGATTCAGCATTTTGAAACGAATCGCTTGACTCAAAGATTCAATGGTCAATCCATAAACATCTGTCTCAATCATGAATGACTCAGTCATTGGAATGAATCGTTTGAACGAATGAATCAATGACTCGCTCATTAAGATGGTCGCCTGGCGACACCTAATGGCGGTTTAGTGTTATGTTTAAAAGTATCATTCTTTCCAACGTGCACCATTATCAATGTCCGTGCGGACGTCCGTTTTTTTACTTTCACTTTTATATTAGCGATTTAAAAGCACCCGCTCGTGTCACACGTCGCTTAACCGATGGGAAAATATCCTCACAGTCATATACCTAATAAATTTATATTTAAATACAATAGGCCTACCTAGTAAAACGTTTTATATACTATTTTGATATACTTTTGGACACAAGAGGGCAGTATAGCCCTATGTTTGCTTTTTTGTTGAAACAAATAGCACTAAATAGCCTGTTTTTAACTTTTTCATACTTCTTGAATTGCAAAAACAGAATAAAATAGGTTTAGTTCTAATATTTGTATAATTTTATATAAAAATAAATGGTGTATAATTAAATTTTAAGAATATATGAGATGTTTTCTGATTCCTTTTTTGACATTATTTTAATCCCTCGCCATGTCAAAACCGTTTGAAATATTTAATATCCGTTCACAATTTAGCATCTTTAATGTATTTTCATCGTGTTAAAAAAGTTTGGTGTGAATAAAAAAAAAACACTTAGCAGGAGTGGGTAAAAAGCAGAGGCTGAATTTGCAAATAAATCCACATTCAAACCAAAATATCTGACTTCCTATTGGTCGAAGCTAATAACTGTATATTAGAAAGTTGTCCGGCTCGATGAGACCAATGTACGTCCTGATTTTTAAAACTGTGGGTAAAACTAACCCCCCCACTTTTGTCAAAAGCATTTTGAAAGTGACACACTTCCTGCTGCCAGTTGGTGGCGCTATAACTTTGACTCACAATAGTCACATCCATCTGATCGGCCTCTTACCACGAACACACTGGTGAAGTTTCATCAAGATCCGTTAATGTATGCAGAAGTTATACCACTTCGTGTTTCTCTTTTCTCGCCATAAATTCGTTTCCTCGCCACGGCCAAACCGTTCGAGATATCAAAAATCCGTCCGCAATTTAGAATCCTCAATGTCTTGACTTCATGCACACCGAGTTTGGTGGGGATTGGATGAATTCTCTAGGAGGAGTACTTCGCATTCCACAGCAAGCGTTCTCCAAACAACCCATAATTGCCGACTTCCTGTTGGGCTGGCGTAAAACTTAGAGCACGAAAGTTGTTCAGCCCGATGTGATCTATATGTGTACCGAGTTTCATATCATTACATGCAAGTGTGTTTGATTTATGGACAAGTGTTCGGATCCCATTCCAGGGGGCGCTGTTGAGCCCCCCTGCCACGCCCGGGTACCAGCTTCAGCCCGGCCCTGATGGCCGCGGGTTCTGACCTGTGTGCAAAGTTTCAAGAGTTTTCGAGCACGTTAAAGGCCCCAAAAGCCCCTGAAACCTTGAAAAACAGGAATTTTAAACAAATCTCACTCAAAAGACAAATCCCCCCTCCCCTCTCACACACAGAGACACAGAGAGAGGGAGAGAAAATTCTTCAGAAAATCCACATTCAAACCAAAATATCTCTCTTCCTGTTGGTCGGAGGTAGTTAATGTCAATTAGAAAGTTGTCCGTCTTGATGAGAACAATACACATACCAAGTTTTGTTGCTGTTGATAAAACTAACCCCCCCACTTATGACTAAAGGTGGCGCTACTGAGCCCCTCACCACGCCCGTTTCTGAAACTTTGCACATGTCTACTGGCTAATAAATGTGATGTGTCTGTCGAGTTTCATCCAATTTCAAGTATGTTAAGAGTCTCAAAAGCATCAAAAAAGAATATTAAAGTTTGAAGCGTTGCCACGGCAACAGTATTAAAGATATCAAAAATCCTTTCACAGGTCTACATCTGCCGTGTGTTTACATTATACACATAAAGTTTGAAGCAAATCGGGTAAAAATAAGAGGGTGATTTCAAAGCATTTTGAAAGTGACACACTTCCTGCTGCCAGTTGGTGGCGCTATAACTTTGACTCACAATAGTCACATCCATGTGATCGGCCTCTTACAACGAACACACTGCGGAAGTTTCATCAAGATCAGTTAATGTATGCAGAAGTTATAACACACTTCCTGTTTATCTTTTCTCGCTATAAATTCGTTTCATCGCCACGGCCAAACCGTTCGAGATATCAAAAATCCGTCCGCAATTTAGCATCCTCAATGTCTTGACTTCATGCTGACCGAGTTTGGTGTGGATCGGATCAATTCCCTAGGAGGAGTACATTAAATTCCACAGCATGCGTTTTTCAAACAACCCATAATAGCTGACTTCCTGTTGGGCAGAGCTAATAACTTAGAGTGCGAAAGTTGTTCGGCCCGATGAGATCTATATGTGTACCGAGTTTCATACTAATACGTTCTTGTATGTGTCCAAGATTTAAGATTGTGTTCTAGGGGGCGCTGTTGAGCCCCCCTGCCACGCCTGGGTACCAGCTTCAGCCCGGCCCTAATGGCCGCGGGTTCTGACCTGCGTGCAAAGTTTCATGAGTTTTTGAGCACGTTAAAGGCCCCAAAAGCCCCCGAACCCTTGAAGAACAATAATAAATATAGCTGCGAGCAGCGATGGCGGGCCCAAGCCGGTGGCACCGCCACCCTGGTGCCTTTAGTTACACTAAAGCCACCGGGGTGGCGGTGTCACCGGCTTGGGCCCTCCATCGCTGCTCGCAGCTATATTTATATATGAAGAGTTCAGATGCAAAAGCCTCTAAGTGCCATCTGAAATTTTCTTCTAGAGTGATCATTTTTATCAAGCTCGTATGTTTAAGTTCAGTAATTTCACTTAAATGGGAATGAAGATTACCTATTAATTGTCATTTAAGTGAAATTACTGAACTTAAACATACAAGCTTGATAAAAAATGATCATTCTAGAAGAAAATTTCAGATGTCACTTAGAGGCTTTTGCATCTGAACTCTTCATATATACCATTATATATTTATATATATACCATTATACCATTATGTTATATATATATATATATATATATATATATATATATATATATATATATATATATATATAACAAAAAAAATATAATATATACATTATATATGTAACAAAAAATAAAAAAATAAATATAAATATATATATATATATATATATATATATATATATATATATATATATATATATATATATATGGCGAGGCGAGGAACGGGCAGAGAAGAGCGAACGTTTTTTGACATTCATCATATTGCATTGGTTTTCATTTCTTGTCCTCAAACCAAGCACTAATCTGTTTATTTTTAAGTCACACATTCTCCATTGATTAAAAAAGACAATCAAATGTATTTTTTAATGGTAGTATTATTTTATACAGAAATAAATTATTTATAATTCAGATGAGAATAAAGTTAGTGTTAATTAAAATTGTAAGGAAAACAAATATATTGATCTAAAATCTACCATCATTTGCTGCAAATAGGTTGACTATTTATATTTATTATTATATTTTATTACGGCTGTAATGAACCGGCTGCGATGTCAAGATTGCAATGCTGGAATGCACAGTGTGTGTGTGTGTGTGTGTGTGTGTGTGTGTGTGTGTGTGTGTGTGTGTGAGGCGTGGGCGCGATCGAACAGTGGAAACATAAAAACATAGGCTACTCCGTCAGTTTGTTCATACAGGACATCATTTAAACTGCACTGTGTTTACTTAGGGTGTATTCACACCTGCCTTGTTTGGTTCGATTGAATCGAACTCTAGTTCGTTTCCCCCCTTGGTGCGGACCTTTTGGGCAGGTGTGAATACAGCAATCGAACTCGGGTGCGGACCAAACAATCGAACCGAGACCCAGCTGAAGAGGTGGTCTCGGTACGGTTCCAAACGAACTCTGGTACGGTTCATTTACGGTGTGAACATGAACCGACCCAACTGCAGAAAACTGCGTCTTTTTATTTGACTGCTCTTATGAGGATACTTAACAAAACTGACATTTTGGCATAATGGTGTCTTATTATACAGACATCCAAAGTCTCCCGGAAGTTCCGGCAGTCTCCCGCATGTCGATAGAAGCGCATGAATGCCCGCAAATCATTTAAAATCTCCGGAAATCTAGAGCGAGCGAGCAAGAGTGCGCGCACGGCAGAGAGAGGGAGCGAGAGACCTTGCGTGTGTGTGCCAGCTAGTGTGCCTCACGAAGCGCATGTAAGGACCCAAGCAATCAATTGTCAGTGCGGGCGGGCTTTTATCTATACTACCATAGTTTCTTCATATTGCGTTTGTAAAGAATAACACCAAATCAGTAAAATAACAAATAGGCGATTACATTACGAAATATCTCCTGCTTTTTTTTTTTTTTTTGCTTTTTTTTGCACTTCCTGCTTTTCCCTGCTTGAGAATTCCTGTCCAATGAATGGACGACCTTAGCGCACGTGTGGTTTTGTTTACACATTTTGGTTCACTTGTAAAAAGAGCAGTGTGAAAACGAACCGTACCAAACAAAAAAAATCAACATTCTATTTGGTCCGGACCAAAGCAAGTGAACTATCGGACTTTCCTGGTGTGAATACACCCTTATATTTATGTACACTCGCAATAAAACACAACATTGTGCTTTTGTAAAAAAACATTCAAGCAATCCCACCCCCGAAATGGCGCTATTTTTTAAATGAAACTAAAATGCTCACGGCTGCATGGGCAATAACACGTCTACAGCGAGGAACGAGCAGAACAGAGTGAATGTTTTTTAGGATGTCCGTATTTCACTTTCGCTCATCATATACTCACCCTCATGTTGTTTTAATCCTTAATGAATTTCTTTCTTCTGCTGAACAGAAAGGAAGATATTTAGGAGAATGTCAGTAACCAGACAGTTTCTGATCCCATTGACTTCCATAGTAGGAAAAAAATGTATACTATGGAAGTCAATGAGACCAGAAACTGTCTGGTTACTGACATTCTTCTAAATATCTTCCTTTCTGTTCAGCAGAAGAAAGAAATTAATAAAGGATTGAAACAACATGAGGGTGAGTATATGATGACAGAATTTTCCATTTAAAGTGGAGTATCCCTTTAAGTTAGCGATTTAAAAGCCCCCGCCGCGGTGTCACACATCAATTAACCAGTGGGAAAAAATTCTCAGTCACATCGCTATTATATTTATATATAAATACAATATACAATGGGCCTACCTGATTTTGAACACAAGAGGGCAGTATAGCCCTATGTATGACTTTTTTTTTTTTACTAAATAGCGCATTCTGGCTGATTTTAAACTTGTACATAATTCTTGAATTGAAAAAAACTGAATAAACCCAAAACTAGTTCTGTTTCGGTTTAGTTCTGATATTTGTATAATTTTATATAAAAATAAATGGTGTATAATTAAATTTTAAGAAGATATGAGATGTTTTCTGAATCCTTTTTTGACATTATTTTAATCCCTCGCCATGTCAAAACCGTTTGAAATATTTAATATCCGTTCACAATTTAGCATCTTTAATGTATTTTCATCGTGTTAAAAAAGTTTGGTGTGAATAAAAAAAAAAACACTTAGCAGGAGTGGGTAAAAAGCAGAGGCTGAATTTGCAAATAAATTCACATTCAAACCAAAATATCTGACTTCCTATTGGTCGAAGCTAATAACTGTATATTAGAAAGTTGTCCGGCTCGATGAGACCAATGTACGTACTGATTTTTAAAACTGTGGGTAAAACTAACCCCCCCACTTTTGTCAAAAGCATTTTGAAAGTGACACACTTCCTGCTGCCAGTTGGTGGCGCTATAACTTTGACTCACAATAGTTACATCCATCTGATCGGCCTCTTACCACGAACACACTGGTGAAGTTTCATCAAGATCAGTTAATGTATGCAGAAGTTATACCACTTCGTGTTTCTCTTTTCTCGCCATAAATTCGTTTCCTCGCCACGGCCAAACCGTTCGAGATATCAAAAATCCGTCCGCAATTTAGAATCCTCAATGTCTTGACTTCATGCACACCGAGTTTGGTGGGGATTGGATGAATTCTCTAGGAGGAGTACTTCGCATTCCACAGCAAGCGTTTTCCAAACAACCAATAATAGCCGACTTCCTGTTGGGCTGGCGTAAAACTTGACCGGGGGAAAGTTGTTCGGCCCGATGAGATCTATATGTGTACCGAGTTTCATATTAATTCATGCAAGCGTGTTTGATCTATGGACCAAGTTTTGGGACCCCGTTCAAGGGGGCGCTGTTGAGCCCCCCTGCCACGCCCGGGTACCAGCTTCAGCCCGTCCCTGATGGCACGGGGTTCTGACTTGTGTGCAAAGTTTCAAGAGTTTTTGAGCACGTTAAGGACCCCAAAAGCCCCTGAAACCTTGATTAACAATGTAAAAGCAATAGTCAAACCCCCCCCCCCCCCCTCCCCTCACACACACAGAGACACAGAGAGAGGGAGAGAAAATTCTTCAGAAAATCCACATTCAAACCAAAATATCTCTCTTCCTGTTGGTCGGAGGTAGTTAATGTCAATTAGAAAGTTGTCCGTCTTGATGAGAACAATACACATACCAAGTTTTGTTGCTGTTGATAAAACTAACCCCCCCACTTATGACTAAAGGTGGCGCTACTGAGCCCCTCACCACGCCTGTTTCTGAAACTTTGCACATGTCTACGGGCTAATAAATGTGATGTGTCTGTCGAGTTTCATCCAATTTCAACTATGTTAAGAGTCTCAAAAGCATCAAAAAAGAATATTAAAGTTTGAAGTGTTGCCATGGCAACAGTATTAAAGATATCAAAAATCCTTTCACAGGTCTACATCTGCCGTGTGTTTACATTATACACATAAAGTTTGAAGCAAATCGGGTAAAAATAAGAGGGTGACTTCAAAGCATTTTGAAAGTGACACACTTCCTGCTGCCAGTTGGTGGCGCTATAACTTTGACTCACAATAGTTACATCCATGTGATCGGCCTCTTACAATGAACACACTGCTGAAGTTTTATCAAGATCAGTCAATGTATGCAGAAGTTATAATACACTTCCTGTGTCCCATTATTCGCCATAAATTCGTTTCCTCGCCTTGGCCAAACCGTTCGAGATATCAAAAATCCGTCCGCAATTTATCATCCTCAATGTCTTGACTTCATGCACACCGAGTTTTGAGGCGAATGGATGAATTTCCTAGGAGGAGTACATCAAATTCCACAGCATGCGTTTTCCAAACAACCCATAATAGCCGACTTCCTGTTGGGCTGGCGTAAAACTTAGAGCACGAAAGTTGTTCAGCCCAATAAGATCTATATGTGTACCGAGTTTCATATTAATTCATGCAAGAGTGTTTGGTATATGGACCAAGTTTTCGGACCGCACTCGGACCCCATTCAAGGGGGCGCTGTCGAGCCCCCCTGCCATGCCCAGGTACCATCTTCAGCCCGGCCCTAATGGCCGCAGCTTCTGACCTGTGTGCAAAGTTTCATGAGTTTTTGAGCACGTTAAAGGCCCCAAAAGCCCCCGAACCCTTGAACAATAATAATAATAATAATAATAAATATAGCTGCGAGCAGCGATTACGGGCCCAAGCCGGTGGCACCGCGGGGTGGCGGTACCGCCGGCTTTGGCCCTCCATCGCTGCTCGCAGCTATATTTATATATATATATATATATATATATATATATATATATATATATATATATATATATATATTATTGTTCAAAAGTTTGGGGTCAGTAAGATTTTTAATGTTTTTAGGAGAAGTCTCTTCTGCTCACCAAGGCTGCATTTATTGATTAAAAATACAAACAAAAACAGTAATATTGTGAAATATTATTCCAATTTAAAACAGGTGTTTTCAATTTTAAAATATTTTACATAGTAATTCATTTCTGTGATCAAAGTTGAGTTTTCAGCATCATTACTCCAGTCTTCAGTGTCACATGATCCTTCAGAAATCATACTAATATGATGATTGATGCTCAATAAATATTCATTATTATTTTCAATGTTGAAAACAGTTGTGTACAGATTTTTTTTTTTCAAAATGCTTTGATGAATGTAAAGTTCAAAAGAACAGCATATATTTCAAATATATATATTTTTAACATTATAAATGTCTTTACTGTAACTGTTGATCAGTTTAACTCATCCTTCATAAATAAAAGTACTGATTTATTTTATTTCTTTCCCCCAAAAATAAAATTTTAATTATTACTAACCCAAAACTTTTGAGCGGTAGTGTTTAACGTTACAAAAGCTTTAGATTTCAGATAAATGCTGTTCTTTTGAACTTTCTATTCATCAAAGACTGTAAACAACTGTTTTCGACATTTAAAATAATAAATGAATGTTTCTTGAGTATCAATCATCATATTAGAATAATTTCTGAAGGATCATGTGACAGTGACGACTGGAATAATGATGCTGAAAACTCAGCTTTGATCACAGGAATAAATAACAGTTTAAAATATATTAAAATAGAAAGCAGCTGTTTTAAATTGGAATAATATTTTACAATATTACTGTTTTTGTTTGTATTTTTAATCAAATAAATGCAGCCTTGGTGAGCAGAAGAAACTTCTCTGTTATGTGCGCGCCACAGACTGCACGCACGTTCGCTTAGAGTTCCGCCTTTTGCCTTCCGTCAATATTATGTTATTAGAAAAATATTTTTTTAGAGAATCGATTTTTTGACATTTGTGAATCGATTCAGAATCGTCCACGTCCGCATCGCGATGCATCTAAGAATCAATTTTTTCTCCCACCCCTAGATTTCATACAACAGGTTAATAAACAGTTACAATTAAGTCACTTACATTTTAGATGCAATGTTGACTGTTTTTGTTCTGTTTCAGCAGCGAAAATAGTTAAACAAAGATCACGGCAGAACCATCACGCATCACGTGTTTTCTCATAACTGAACGATTCAGCATTTTTAACGAATCGGTTGACTCAAAGATTGAATGATCAATCCATAAACATCTTTCTTAATCATGATCGACTCATTCGAACGAATCGTTTGAACGAATGAATCAATGACTCGCTTATTAAGATGGATGCCTGGCGACACCTAATGGCGGTTTAGTGTTGTTTAAAAGCATCATTCTTTCCCACATGTGTGTGATTTGTGTGTGCAACATTATCATTATTTTTCTTTCACTATTATATTAGCGATTTAAAAGCACCCACTCGTGTCACACGTCGATTAACCGGTGGGAAAATATCCTCAGACACATACCTAATAAATGTATATTTAAATACAATATTGGCCTACCTGGTAAAAAGTTTTATATACTATTTTGATGTCCTTTTGGACACAAGAGGGCAGTATAGCCCTATGTTTGCTTTTTTGTTGAACCAAATAGCACTAAATAGCCTGTTTTTAACTTTTTCATTCTTCTTGAATTGCAAAAACAGAATAAAATGGGTTTAGTTGTGATATTTGTATACTTTTATATAGAAATAAATGGTATATAATTACATTTTTAGAAGATTTTTAGTGTTTCCTTTTTGGACATTAATCCCTCGCCATAGCAAAACCGTTTGAGATATTTATTATCCATTCACAACTTAGCATATATAATGTAGTTTCATCATGTTGAAAAAGTTTGGTACGAATAAAATAAATAGTTTAAGAGGAGTGGCTAAAAATTCAGAGGCTGATTTTGCAAAAAAATTCACATTCAGACCAAAATATCTGACTTCCTGATGGCCAGAGCTATTGAATGTAAATTAGAAAGTTGTCCGGCTTGATGAGTACAATATAGAAACTATTTTTTCTTTACTGTAGTTAAAAGTAACCCCCCCACTTTTGTCAAAAGCATGTTGAAAGTGACACACTTCCTGCTGCCAGTTGGTGGCGCTATAACTTTGACTCACAATAGCTACATCCATCTGATCGGCCTCTTACCACGAACACACTGCTGAAGTTTCATCAAGATCAGTTAATGTATGCAGAAGTTATTCCACTTCCGTGTTTCTCTTTTCTCGCCATAAATTCGATTCCTCGCCACAGCCAAACCGTTCGAGATATCAAAAATCCGTCCGCAATTTAGCATCCTCAAAGTCTTGACTACATGCACACCGAGTTTGAAGGGGACACGGTGAATTTTCTAGGAGGAGTATTTCACATTCCACAGCAAGCGTTTTCCAAACAACCCATAATAGCCGACTTCCTGTTGGGCTGGCGTAAAACTTGACCGGGGTAAAGTTGTTCGGCCCGATGAGATCTATATGTGTACCGAGTTTCATATTAATTCATGCGAGCGTGTTTGATATATGGATCAAGTTTTAGAACCCCGTTCAAGGGGGCGCTGTTGAGCCCCCCAGCCACGCCCGGGTACCAGCTTCAGCCCGGCCCTGATGGCCGTGGGTTCTGACTTGTGTGCAAAGTTTCAAGAGTTTTTGAGCACGTTAAGGACCCCAAAAGCCCCTGAAACCTTGATTAACAATATAAAAGCAATAGTCAAATCCCCCCTCCCCTCACACACACAGAGACACAGAGAGAGGGAGAGAAAATTCTTCAGAAAATCCACATTCAAACCAAAATATCTCTCTTCCTGTTGGTCGGAGATGGTTAATGTCAATTAGAAAGTTGTCCGTCTTGATGAGAACAATACACATACCAAGTTTTGTTGCTGTTGATAAAACTAACCGTCCCATTTATGACTAAAGGTGGCGCTACTGAGCCCCTCACCACGCCCGTTTCTGAAACTTTGCACATGTCTACGGGCTAATAAATGTGATGTGTCTGTCGAGTTTCATCCAATTTCAAGTATGTTAAGAGTCTCAAAAGCATCAAAAAAGAATATTAAAGTTTGAAGCTTTGCCATGGCAACAGTATTAAAGATATCAAAAATCCTTTCACAGGTCTACATCTGCCCAGTGTTTACATTATACACATAAAGTTTGAAGCAAATCGGGTAAAAATAAGAGGGTGATTTCAAAGCATTTTGAAAGTGACACACTTCCTGCTGCCAGTTGGTGGCGCTATAACTTTGACTCACAATAGTCACATCAATGTGATCGGCCTCTGACCACGAACACACTGCTGAAGTTTTATCAAGATCAGTCAATGTATGCAGAAGTTATAATACACTTCCTGTGTCCCATTATTCGCCATAAATTCGTTTCCTCGCCTTGGCCAAACCGTTCGAGATATCAAAAATCTGTCCGCAATTTATCATCCTCAATGTCTTGACTTCATGCACACCGAGTTTTGAGGCGAATGGATGAATTTCCTAGGAGGAGTACATCAAATTCCACAGCATGCGTTTTCCAAACAACCCATAATAGCCGACTTCCTGTTGGGCTGGCGTAAAACTTAGAGCACGAAAGTTGTTCAGCCCAATAAGATCTATATGTGTACCGAGTTTCATATTAATTCATGCAAGAGTGTTTGGTATATGGACCAAGTTTTCGGACCGCACTCGGACCCCATTCAAGGGGGCGCTGTCGAGCCCCCCTGCCACGCCCAGGTACCATCTTCAGCCCGGCCCTAATGGCCGCAGCTTCTGACCTGTGTGCAAAGTTTCATGAGTTTTTGAGCACGTTAAAGGCCCCAAAAGCCCCCGAACCCTTGAACAATAATAATAATAATAAATATAGCTGCGAGCAGCGATGGCGGGCCCAAGCCGGTGGCACCGCCACCCTGGTGCCTTTAGTTACACTAAAGCCACCGGGGTGGCGGTGTCACCAGCTTGGGCCCTCCATCGCTGCTCGCAGCTATATTTATATATATATATATATATATATATATATAGATATATATAAAAATGTAACAAAAAAAATAAATATATATATATATATATATATATATATATATATATATATATATATATATGGCGAGGCGAGGAACGGGCAGAGAAGAGCGAACGTTTTTGGACATTCATCATATTGCATTGGTTTTCATTTCTTGTCCTCAAACCGAGCACTAATCTGTTTATTTTTAAGTCACACATTCTCCATTGATTAAAAAAGACAATCAAATGTATTTTTTAATGGTAGTATTATTTTATACAGAAATAAATTATTTATAATTCAGATGAGAATAAAGTTAGTGTTAATTAAAATTGTAAGGAAAACAAATATATTGATCTAAAATCTACTATCATTTGCTGCAAATAGGTTGACTATTTATATTTATTATTATATTTTATTACGGCTGTAATGAACCGGCTGCGATGTCAAGATTGCAATGCTGGAATGCACAGTGTGTGTGTGTGTGTGTGTGTGTGTGTGTGTGTGTGTGTGTCTGTGTGTGTGTGTGTGTGTGTGTGTGTATGTGTGTGTGTGTGTGAGGCGTGGGCACGATCGAACAGTGGAAACATAAAAACATAGGCTACTCCGTCGGTTTGTTCATACAGGACATCATTTAAACTGCACTGTGTTTACTTATATTTAAGTACACTCGCAAAAAAAACACAACATTGTGCTTTTGTAAAAAAACATTCAAGCAATCCCACCCCCGGAATGGCGCTATTTTTTAAAGGAGTCATAACCTTGTATTACATTGGATACCTACTGCTGTATTATAGTCTTTCAGGCCCTTCTAAAAAAGAAAAGTGGAAGAAAAAAAAAACACAGACCTACTTTTACCCTTATTTCTGAAGGCATTATTGTCTCGCGAGATCAATGCGATGTTTTGGCTGTCGTGGACGCTCTATATGGCTCTGCACGCCAGTTGAAAGGGTTGTTGGGACAGCGTCATTAAAAATGAATTTCATCCACTGGTCCCTGATAGTTTCGTCCGATTTTGGGAGATAAAACACATTTACATGTTTTTTATGGCAATCAACCACAGAGCAAGTCCGGTGTGCACTCGGTTTCTCCATCTTTCCCGACTGAACTGAATATGAGGGGGAGAGGGGAAGGGGGGGCTTCCTGCTGCGGTGTCCATATATGGTATATCCTATTACCTCATGACGTCAAGAGGGAGCTGAAATCAAAATCTCGTATTTGAGTGGGCGTGCACGCGCGCTGGTTTATTTACCCTGAGGTAAACAAACGCTTCACTTTTAAATATCGGCTTCCCGGACAGTGTATAATCGTTAGTCGATCATAACATACATTGATTCTCGTGGAAAAGTGAAAATTGCAGGTTATGACTCCTTTAAATGAAACTAAAATGCTCACGGCTGCATGGGCAATAACGCGTCTACAGCGAGGAACGAGCAGAACAGAGTGAATGTTTTTTAGTTCATTCCTACTGGACGACCGTATTTCACTTTCGCTTTTAAAGGGATACTCCACTTTAAAATGAAAATTCTGTCACCATATTCTCACCCTCATGTTGTTTTAATCCTTTATGAATTTCTTTCTTCTGCTGAACAGAAAGGAAGATATTTAGGAGAATGTCAGTAACCAGACAGTTTCTGATCCCATTGACTTCCATAGTAGGAAAAAAATGTATACTATGGAAGTCAATGAGACCAGAAACTGTCTGGTTACTGACATTCTTCTAAATATCTTCCTTTCTGTTCAGCAGAAGAAAGAAATTCATAAAGGATTAAAACAACATGAGGGTGAGAATATGGTGACAGAATTTTCATTTTAAAGTGGAGTATCCCTTTAAGTTAGCGATTTAAAAGCCCCCGCTGCGGTGTCACACATCAATTAACCAGTGGGAAAAAAATCTCAGTCACATCGCTATTATATTTATATATAAATACAATATACAATGGGCCTACCTGATTTTGAACACAAGAGGGCAGTATAGCCCTATGTATGACTTTTTTTTTTTTACTAAATAGCGCATTCTGGCTGATTTTAAACTTGTACATAATTCTTGAATTGAAAAAAACTGAATAAACCCAAAACTAGTTCTGTTTCGGTTTAGTTCTGATATTTGTATAATTTTATATAAAAATAAATGGTGTATAATTAAATTTTAAGAAGATATGAGATGTTTTCTGATTCCTTTTTTGACATTATTTTAATCCCTCGCCATGTCAAAACCGTTTGAAATATTTAATATCCGTTCACAAGTTAGCATCTTTAATGTATTTTCATCATGTTAAAAAAGTTTGGTGTGAATAAAAAAAAAACATTTAGCAGGAGTGGGTAAAAAGCAGAGGCTGAATTTGCAAATAAATCCACATTCAAACCAAAATATCTGACTTCCTATTGGTCGAAGCTAATAACTGTATATTAGAAAGTTGTCCGGCTCGATGAGACCAATGTACGTACTGATTTTTAAAACTGTGGGTAAAACTAACCCCCCCACTTTTGTCAAAAGCATTTTGAAAGTGACACACTTCCTGCTGCCAGTTGGTGGCGCTATAACTTTGACTCACAATAGTTACATCCATCTGATCGGCCTCTTACCACGAACACACTGGTGAAGTTTCATCAAGATCCGTTAATGTATGCAGAAGTTATACCACTTCGTGTTTCTCTTTTCTCGCCATAAATTCGTTTCCTCGCCACGGCCAAACCGTTCGAGATATCAAAAATCCGTCCGCAATTTAGAATCCTCAATGTCTTGACTTCATGCACACCGAGTTTGGTGGGGATTGGATGAATTCTCTAGGAGGAGTACTTCGCATTCCACAGCAAGCGTTCTCCAAACAACCCATAATTTCCGACTTCCTGTTGGGCTGGCGTAAAACTTAGAGCACGAAAGTTGTTCAGCCCGATGTGATCTATATGTGTACCGAGTTTCATATCATTACATGCAAGTGTGTTTGATATATGGATCTAGTTTTAGAATCCCGTTCAAGGGGGCGCTGTTGAGCCCCCCTGCCACACCCGGGTACCAGCTTCAGCCCGGCCCTGATGGCCGCGAGTTCTGACCTGTGTGCAAAGTTTCAAGAGTTTTCGAGCACGTTAAGGGCCCCAAAAGCCCCTGAAACCTTGAAACACACTGAAATCAATTGGAAATTCCCTCCCACCCCTCACACACACAGAGACAGAGAGAGAGAGAGAGAGAGAGAAAATTCTCCAAAAAATCACATTCAAACCAAAATATCTGACTTCCTGTTGCTCTGAGCTAATAAGTGTGAATTAGAAAGTTGTCCGGCTTGATGAGAACAATATACATAACTATTTTTGTGACTCTACTTAAAACTAAGCCCCCATTTTTGACTAAAGGTGGCGCTACTGAGCCCCTCACCACGCCCGTTTCTGAAACTTTGCACATGTCTACTGGCTAATAAATGTGATGTGTCTGTCGAGTTTCATCCAATTTCAAGTATGTTAAGAGTCTCAAAAGCATCTGAAAAGAATATTAAAGTTTGATGCGTTGCCACGGCAACAGTATTTAAGATATCAATAAACCTTTCACAGGTCTACATCTGCCGTGTGTCTACATTATACACATAAAGTTTGAAGCAAATCGGGTAAAAATAAGAGAGTGATTTCAAAGCATTTTGAAAGTGACACACTTCCTGCTGCCAGTTGGTGGCGCTATAACTTTGACTCACAATAGTCACATCCATGTGATCGGCCTCTTACAACGAACACACTGCGGAAGTTTCATCAAGATCAGTTAATGTATGCAGAAGTTATAACACACTTCCTGTGTCCCTTATTCGCCATAAATTCGTTTCCTCGCCACGGCCAAACCGTTTGAGATATCAAAAATCCGTCCGCAATTTAGCATCCTCAATGTCTTGACTTCATGCTGACCGAGTTTGGTTGTGATTGGACGAATTTTCTAGGAGGAGTATTTCAAATTCCACAGCATGCGTTTCCAAACAACCCATAATAGCCGACTTCCTGTTGGGCTAGCGTAAAGCTAGCGTAAAACTTAGAGGACGAAAGTTGTTCGGCCCGATGAGATCTATATGTGTACTGAGTTTCATATTATTATATGCAAGCATGTTTGATTTATGGACCAAGTTTTCGGACACCATTCCAGGGGGCGCTGTCGAGCCCCCCTGCCACGCCCGGGTACCAGCTTCAGTCAGGCCCTGATGGCCGTGGGTTCTGACGTGTGTGCAAAATTTCAAGAGTTTTCGAGCATGTTAAGAGCCCCAAAAGTGCCCGAAAGGTTGACAAAATAATAATAATAATAAATAATCCTACCGAAAACAATAGGGCCTTCGCCCTTTCAGGGCTTGGGCCCTAATAATAAATATAGCTGCGAGCAGCGATTGCGGGCCCAAGCCGGTGGCACCGCCACCCTGGTGCCTTTAGTTATACTAAAGCCACCGGGGTGGCGGTGTCACCGGCTTGGGCCCTCCATCGCTGCTCGCAGCTATATTTATATATATATATATATATATATATATATATATATATATATATATATATATATATATATATAAAAATGTAACAAAAAAAATAAATATATATATATATATACATTATATATGTAACAAAAAATAAATATATATATATATATATATATATATATATATATAGCGAGGCGAGGAACGGGCAGAGAAGAGCGAACGTTTTTGGACATTCATCATATTGCATTGGTTTTCATTTCTTGTCCTCAAACCGAGCACTAATCTGTTTATTTTTAAGTCACACATTCTCCATTGATTAAAAAAGACAATCAAATGTATTTTTTAATGGTAGTATTATTTTATACAGAAATAAATTATTTATAATTCAGATGAGAATAAAGTTAGTGTTAATTAAAATTGTAAGGAAAACAAATATATTGATCTAAAATCTACTATCATTTGCTGCAAATAGGTTGACTATTTATATTTATTATTATATTTTATTACGGCTGTAATGAACCGGCTGCGATGTCAAGATTGCAATGCTTGAATGCACAGTGTGTGTGTGTGTGTGTGTGTGTGTGTGTATGTGTGTGTGTGTGAGGCGTGGGCACGATCGAACAGTGGAAACATAAAAACATAGGCTACTCCGTCGGTTTGTTTATACAGGACATCATTTAAACTGCGCTGTGTTTACTTATATTTATGTACACTCGCAAAAAAAACACAACATTGTGCTTTTGTAAAAAAACATTCAAGCAATCCCACCCCCGGAATGGCGCTATTTTTTAAAGGAGTCATAACCTTGTATTACATTGGATACCTACTGCTGTATTATAGCCTTTCAGGCCCTTCTAAAAAAGAAAAGTGGAAAAAAAATAAACACAGACCTACTTTTACCCTTATTTCTGAAGGCATTATTGTCTCGCGAGATCAATGCGATGTTTTGGCTGTCGTGGACGCTCTATATGGCTCTGCACGCCAGTTGAAAGGGTTGTTGGGACAGCGTCATTAAAAATTAATTTCATCCACTGGTCCCTGATAGTTTCGTCCGATTTTGGGAGATAAAACACATTTACATGTTTTTTATGGCAATCAACCACAGAGCAAGTCCGGTGTGCACTCGGTTTCTCCATCTTTCCCGACTGAACTGAATATGAGGGGGAGAGGGGAAGGGGGGGCTTCCTGCTGCGGTGTCCATATATGGTATATCCTACTACCTCATGACGTCAAGAGGGAGCTGAAATCAAAATCTCGTATTTGAGTGGGCGTGCACGCGCGCTGGTTTATTTACCCTGAGGTAAACAAACGCTTCACTTTTAAATATCGGCTTCCCGGCCAGTGTATAATCGTTAGTCGATCATAACATACATTGATTCTCGTGGAAAAGTGAAAATTGCAGGTTATGACTCCTTTAAATGAAACTAAAATGCTCACGGCTGCATGGGCAATAACGCGTCTACAGCGAGGAACGAGCAGAACAGAGTGAATGTTTTTTAGTTCATTCCTACTGGACGACCGTATTTCACTTTCGCTTTTAAAGGGATACTCCACTTTAAAATGAAAATTCTGTCACCATATTCTCACCCTCATGTTGTTTTAATCCTTTATGAATTTCTTTCTTCTGCTGAACAGAAAGGAAGATATTTAGGAGAATGTCAGTAACCAGACAGTTTCTGATTCCATTGACTTCCATAGTAGGAAAAAAAATGTATACTATGGAAGTCAATGAGACCAGAAACTGTCTGGTTACTGACATTCTTCTAAATATCTTCCTTTCTGTTCAGCAGAAGAAAGAAATTAATAAAGGATTGAAACAACATGAGGGTGAGTATATGATGACAGAATTTTCCATTTAAAGTGGAGTATCCCTTTAAGTTAGCGATTTAAAAGCCCCCGCCGCGGTGTCACACATCAATTAACCAGTGGGAAAAAATTCTCAGTCACATCGCTATTATATTTATATATAAATACAATATACAATGGGCCTACCTGATTTTGAACACAAGAGGGCAGTATAGCCTATGTATGACTTTTTTTTTTTTACTAAATAGCGCATTCTGGCTGATTTTAAACTTGTACATAATTCTTGAATTGAAAAAAAACTGAATAAACCCAAAACTAGTTCTGTTTCGGTTTAGTTCTGATATTTGTATAATTTTATATAAAAATAAATGGTGTATAATTAAATTTTAAGAAGATATGAGATGTTTTCTGATTCCTTTTTTGACATTATTTTAATCCCTCGCCATGTCAAAACCGTTTGAAATATTTAATATCCGTTCACAATTTAGCATCTTTAATGTATTTTCATCGTGTTAAAAAAGTTTTGTGTCAATAAAAAAAAAAACACTTAGCAGGAGTGGGTAAAAAGCAGAGGCTGAATTTGCAAATAAATCCACATTCAAACCAAAATATCTGACTTCCTATTGGTCGAAGCTAATAACTGTATATTAGAAAGTTGTCCGGCTCGATGAGACCAATGTACGTACTGATTTTTAAAACTGTGGGTAAAACTAACCCCCCCACTTTTGTCAAAAGCATTTTGAAAGTGACACACTTCCTGCTGCCAGTTGGTGGCGCTATAACTTTGACTCACAATAGTTACATCCATCTGATCGGCCTCTTACCACGAACACACTGGTGAAGTTTCATCAAGATCCGTTAATGTATGCAGAAGTTATACCACTTCGTGTTTCTCTTTTCTCGCCATAAATTCGTTTCCTCGCCACGGCCAAACCCTTCGAGATATCAAAAATCCGTCCGCAATTTAGAATCCTCAATGTCTTGACTTCATGCACACCGAGTTTGGTGGGGATTGGATGAATTCTCTAGGAGGAGTACTTCGCATTCCACAGCAAGCGTTCTCCAAACAACCCATAATTTCCGACTTCCTGTTGGGCTGGCGTAAAACTTAGAGCACGAAAGTTGTTCAGCCCGATGTGATCTATATGTGTACCGAGTTTCATATCATTACATGCAAGTGTGTTTGATATATGGATCTAGTTTTAGAATCCCGTTCAAGGGGGCGCTGTTGAGCCCCCCTGCCACACCCGGGTACCAGCTTCAGCCCGGCCCTGATGGCCGCGAGTTCTGACCTGTGTGCAAAGTTTCAAGAGTTTTCGAGCACGTTAAGGGCCCCAAAAGCCCCTGAAACCTTGAAACACACTGAAATCAATTGGAAATTCCCTCCCACCCCTCACACACACAGAGACAGAGAGAGAGAGAGAGAAAATTCTCCAAAAAATCACATTCAAACCAAAATATCTGACTTCCTGTTGCTCTGAGCTAATAAGTGTGAATTAGAAAGTTGTCCGGCTTGATGAGAACAATATACATAACGATTTTTGTGACTCTACTTAAAACTAAGCCCCCATTTTTGACTAAAGGTGGCGCTACTGAGCCCCTCACCATGCCCGTTTCTGAAACTTTGCACATGTCTACTGGCTAATAAATGTGATGTGTCTGTCGAGTTTCATCCAATTTCAAGTATGTTAAGAGTCTGAAAAGCATCTGAAAAGAATATTAAAGTTTGATGCGTTGCCACGGCAACAGTATTTAAGATATCAATAAACCTTTCACAGGTCTACATCTGCCGTGTGTCTACATTATACACATAAAGTTTGAAGCAAATCGGGTAAAAATAAGAGAGTGATTTCAAAGCATTTTGAAAGTGACACACTTCCTGCTGCCAGTTGGTGGCGCTATAACTTTGACTCACAATAGTCACATCCATGTGATCGGCCTCTTACAACGAACACACTGCGGAAGTTTCATCAAGATCAGTTAATGTATGCAGAAGTTATAACACACTTCCTGTGTCCCTTATTCGCCATAAATTCGTTTCCTCGCCACGGCCAAACCGTTTGAGATATCAAAAATCCGTCCGCAATTTAGCATCCTCAATGTCTTGACTTCATGCTGACCGAGTTTGGTTGTGATTGGACGAATTTTCTAGGAGGAGTATTTCAAATTCCACAGCATGCGTTTCCAAACAACCCATAATAGCCGACTTCCTGTTGGGCTAGCGTAAAGCTAGCGTAAAACTTAGAGGACGAAAGTTGTTCGGCCCGATGAGATCTATATGTGTACTGAGTTTCATATTATTATATGCAAGCATGTTTGATTTATGGACCAAGTTTTCGGACACCATTCCAGGGGGCGCTGTCGAGCCCCCCTGCCACGCCCGGGTACCAGCTTCAGTCCGGCCCTGATGGCCGTGGGTTCTGACGTGTGTGCAAAATTTCAAGAGTTTTCGAGCATGTTAAGAGCCCCAAAAGTGCCCGAAAGGTTGACAAAATAATAATAATAATAAAATATAGCTGCGAGCAGCGATTGCGGGCCCAAGCCGGTGGCACCGCCACCCCGGTGCCTTTAGTTACCTAAAGGCACCGGGGATGGCGGTGCCACCGGCTTTGGCCCTCCATCGCTGCTCGCAGCTATATTTATATATATATATATATATACACACACACACACACACACACACATATATATATATATATATTTATAAGACAGAAAATATTACTTGTATTACCTTATTCTGATTTTATGATACACTCAAAATATTCCACAACAAATCCTTTAAATTTAATGTAAAAATAAAAACGAAAGTAAGCAGTGTTGGTCTCACGTAACCCTCTCATTAGAATCAAAATGTTTCAATTTTTGCGATGTATTTGGATGCTAAACTATTCTTTATTATAGGCTTTGTACTTCACTCGTGTTCCAATATTGATGGAAAAAATCATCCTCTTCACGCGCGCAAAAATGTGCTTGGAAACATCACAGTGGAGCTCTGCTTACTGTGAATGGTACAGATTGTACTACTGACTATTTAAACAGAGCAGTGTAATTCGTTTATGTTAGGTTGACTATTTTTATTATTATATTGTATTAGGGCTATAATGAATGTCAAGATTGCAATTCTGGAATGTGTGTGTGACGCGGTTGCGGTTGAACAGTGGACACAAAAACATAAATAAAATGTTTTAGTTAATTCCTACATCCATAGGAATACATTGAAAATGCTCGCTCTACTCCGCACCATTATCAATGTCTGTGCGGACATCTGTATTTTACTAGTATACTATAGTTAGCGATTTAAAAGCCCTCAGCGGTGTCACATGTCGATTAACCGGTGGGAAAATGTTATCACAGTCACATCCCTAATATATTTATATATAAATACAATAGGCCTACCTGAAAGAGAATTTTACTTGCGCGACCAAAGTATAGCCTGATTAGAACGTCAATAACAAAAAAATAACTTGGGAATCACTAAAACGAGAGATTATTCTAATTTCATTACATTCATTTTAAGTTGCAATCAGCAGTTAATAATAAATGTATTACTGATCAATGGTAACAAGGTTGCACTGCTGAGGCTCATGCTGCTTCTCCAGGAGAATTGTAAACAAATGAGCGCAGCACACAAAAAAGCAACCCAGTTAACAACATACTGACTATAAAAATTACAAATATGGAGTTTTTATATATTTTATAACATATGATAGAGTTAAGCAACCTCACTTGACGAGTAGGCAACTATTTCCTGAATACAATCACAATTGAAACTGTGACATTGATTTCATACAACAGGTTAATAAACAGTTACAATTAAGTCACTTACATTTTAGATGAAATATTGACTGTTTTTGTTCTGTTTCAGCAGCAAAAATAGTTAAACAAAGATCACAGCAACTTGTTTTCTCATTACTGAATGATTCAGCATTTTGAAACGAATCGCTTGACTCAAAGATTCAATGGTCAATCCATAAACATCTGTCTCAATCATGAATGACTCAGTCATTGGAATGAATCGTTTGAACGAATGAATCAATGACTCGCTTATTAAGATGGTCGCCTGGCGACACCTAATGGCGGTTTAGTGTTATGTTTAAAAGTATCATTCTTTCCAACGTGCACCATTATCAATGTCCGTGCGGACGTCCGTTTTTTTACTTTCACTTTTATATTAGCGATTTAAAAGCACCCGCTCGTGTCACACGTCGCTTAACCGATGGGAAAATATCCTCAGTCATATACCTAATAAATTTATATTTAAATACAATAGGCCTACCTAGTAAAACGTTTTATATACTATTTTGATATCCTTTTGGACACAAGAGGGCAGTATAGCCCTATGTTTGCTTTTTTGTTGAAACAAATAGCACTAAATAGCCTGTTTTTAACTTTTTCATACTTCTTGAATTGCAAAAACAGAATAAAATAGGTTTAGTTCTAATATTTGTATTATTTTATATAAAAATAAATGGTGTATAATTAAATTTTAAGAATATATGAGATGTTTTCTGATTCCTTTTTTGACATTATTTTAATCCCTCGCCATGTCAAAACCGTTTGAGATATTCAATATCCGTTCTCAATTTAGCATCTTTAATGTATTTTCATCATGTTGAAAAAGTTTGGTGTGAATAAAAAAAAAAACACTTAGCAGGAGTGGGTAAAAAGCAGAGGCTGAATTTGCAAATAAATCCACATTCAAACCAAAATATCTGACTTCCTGTTGGTCCAAGCTAATGACCTCAAATTAGAAAGTTGTCCAGCTCGATGAGACCAATATACTTACTGATTTTTGTAATTGTAGGTAAACCTAACCCCCCCACTTTTGTCAAAAACATTTTGAAAGTGACACACTTCCTGCTGCCAGTTGGTGGCGCTATAACTTTGACTCACAATAGTTACATCCATCTGATCGGCCTCTTACCACGAACACACTGGTGAAGTTTCATCAAGATCCGTTAATGTATGCAGAAGTTATACCACTTCGTGTTTCTCTTTTCTCGCCATAAATTCGTTTCCTCGCCACGGCCAAACCGTTCGAGATATCAAAAATCCGTCCGCAATTTAGAATCCTCAATGTCTTGACTTCATGCACACCGAGTTTGGTGGGGATTGGATGAATTCTCTAGGAGGAGTACTTCGCATTCCACAGCAAGCGTTCTCCAAACAACCCATAATTGCCGACTTCCTGTTGGGCTGGCGTAAAACTTAGAGCACGAAAGTTGTTCAGCCCGATGTGATCTATATGTGTACCGAGTTTCATATCATTACATGCAAGTGTGTTTGATTTATGGACAAGTGTTCGGATCCCATTCCAGGGGGCGCTGTTGAGCCCCCCTGCCACGCCCGGGTACCAGCTTCAGCCCGGCCCTGATGGCCGCGGGGTCTGACCTGTGTGCAAAGTTTCAAGAGTTTTCGAGCACGTTAAAGGCCCCAAAAGCCCCTGAAACCTTGAAAAACAGGAATTTTAAACAAATCTCACTCAAAAGACAAATCCCCCCACCCCTCACACACACAGAGACGCAGAGGCAGAGAGAGAGAGAGAGAGAATTCTACAAAAAATCACATTCAAACCAAAATATCTCACTTCCTGTTGGTCACAGCTTATGACTATAAATTAGAAAGTTGTCCGGCTTGATGAGAACAATATACATAACGATTTTTGTGACTCTACTTAAAACTAAGCCCCCATTTTTGACTAAAGGTGGCGCTACTGAGCCCCTCACCACGCCCGTTTCTGAAACTTTGCACATGTCTACTGGCTAATAAATGTGATGTGTCTGTCGAGTTTCATCCAATTTCAAGTATGTTAAGAGTCTCAAAAGCATCAAAAAAGAATATTAAAGTTTGAAGCGTTGCCACGGCAACAGTATTAAAGATATCAAAAATCCTTTCACAAGTCTACATCTGCCGTGTGTTTACATTATACACATAAAGTTTGAAGCAAATCGGGTAAAAATAAGAGGGTGATTTCAAAGCATTTTGAAAGTGACACACTTCCTGCTGCCAGTTGGTGGCGCTATAACTTTGACTCACAATAGTCACATCCATGTGATCGGCCTCTTACAACGAACACACTGCGGAAGTTTCATCAAGATCAGTTAATGTATGCAGAAGTTATAACACACTTCCTGTTTATCTTTTCTCGCTATAAATTCGTTTCATCGCCACGGCCAAACCGTTCGAGATATCAAAAATCCGTCCGCAATTTAGCATCCTCAATGGCTTGACTTCATGCTGACCGAGTTTGGTGTGGATCGGATCAATTCCCTCGGAGGAGTACATTAAATTCCACAGCATGCGTTTTTCAAACAACCCATAATAGCTGACTTCCTGTTGGGCAGAGCTAATAACTTAGAGTGCGAAAGTTGTTCGGCCCGATGAGATCTATATGTGTACCGAGTTTCATACTAATACGTTCTTGTATGTGTCCAAGATTTAAGATTGTGTTCTAGGGGGCGCTGTTGAGCCCCCCTGCCACGCCCGGGTACCAGCTTCAGCCCGGCCCTAATGGCCGCGGGTTCTGACCTGCGTGCAAAGTTTCATGAGTTTTTGAGCACGTTAAAGGCCCCAAAAGCCCCCGAACCCTTGAAGAACAATAATAATAATAATAATAATCCTAACGAAAACAATAGGGCCTTCGCCCCTTCAGGGCTTGGGCCCTAATAATCCTACCGAAAACAATAGGGCCTTCGCCCTTTCAGGGCTTGGGCCCTAATAATCCTAACGAAAACAATAGGGCCTTCGCCCTTTCAGGGCTTGGGCCCTAATAATAATAATAATAATAATCCTAACGAAAACAATAGGGCCTTCGCCCTTTCAGGGCTTGGGCCCTAATAATAATCCTAACGAAAACAATAGGGCCTTCGCCCTTTCAGGGCTTGGGCCCTAATAATCCTAACGAAAACAATAGGGCCTTCGCCCTTTCAGGGCTTGGGCCCTAATAATAATCCTACCGAAAACAATAGGGCCTTCGCCCTTTCAGGGCTTGGGCCCTAATAATAATAATAAATAATCCTACCGGAAACAATAGGGCCTTCGCCCTTTCAGGGCTTGGGCCCTAATAATAATAATAATAATCCTACCAAAAACAATAGGGCCTTCGCACTTTCAGGGCTTGGGCCCTAATAATCCTTAGAAGAACAATAGGGCTCTGCGCCCTTTCAGGGCTTGGGCCCTAATAATCCTACCGGAAACAATAGGGCCTTCGCCCTTTCAGGGCTTGGGCCCTAATAATCCTTAGAAGAACAATAGGGCTCTGCGCCCTTTCAGGGCTTGGGCCCTAATAATCCTACCGAAAACAATAGGGCCTTCGCCCTTTCAGGGCTTGGGCCCTAATAAATAATCCTACCGAAAACAATAGGGCCTTCGCCCTTTCAGGGCTTGGGCCCTAATAAATAATCCTACCGAAAACAATAGGGCCTTCGCCCTTTCAGGGCTTGGGCCCTAATAATAAATGGAGCAATTCCAAGAGGGTCCTCACACCATCGGTGCTCGGGCCCTAAATATGTATATTGTTCTCATCAAGCTGGACAACTTTCTAATTTACAGTCATTAGCTCCGACCAACAGGAAGTCAGATATTTTGGTTTGAATGTGGATTTCTTTGCAAAATCAGCCTCTGAATTTTTACCCACTCCTCTTAAGTGGTTTATTTTATTCCCACCAAACTTTTTCAACATGATGAAAATACATTGAAGATGCTAAATTGTGAACGGATAATAAATATCTCAAACGGTTTTGCTATGGCGAGGGATTAAAGTATTGTCAAAAAAGGAAACACTAAAAGCCTCATATCTTCAAAAAATATAATTATACACCATTTATTTCTATATAAAATTATACAAATATCAGAACTAAACCCATTTTATTCTTAGTTTTTTTTTCAATTTAAGAATTGTTTTGTTTAAAAACAGCCAGAATGTGTTTTTTTTTTTTTCAACAAATAAAAAAATCTTGTCATTTATAGTGCTATACTGCCCTCTTGTGTTCAAAATCAGGTAGGCCTATTGTATCTATATAAAAATATACTAGGTATATGACGGTGATAATATTTTACCACCGGTTAATCAACGTGTGACACCGCTGGGGGCTTTTGAATCGCTAACTTAAAAACGAAAGTAAAATATGTTCGTTGGCACGGACATTGATAATGGTGCGGAGCAGAGCGAGCGTTTTCAATGAATTCCTATGGAAGTAGGAATGAACTAAAAACCGTTGACTCTGTTCTGCTCGTTCCTCGCCGTGGACGCGCACCGTTATGAGTGCCTCTGCAGCCGTGAGCATTTTAGTTTAATTTTAAAATTAGCGCCTTTCGGGGGGCGGATTGCTTGAATTTATTTTACAAAAGCACAGTGTTGTGTTTTATAGGGACTGTACACAAATATAAGTTAACACTTTGCAGTTTGAATGTCGTCCTGTAGGCACCGGGGTTGCGGTGCCACCGGCTTGGGCCCGTAATCGCTGCTCGCAGCTATATATATATATATATATATATATATATATATATATATATATATATAATATAATATAATATAATATAATATAATATTATATATATATATATATATATATATATATATATATATATATTAGGGCTGTCCCCGACTATGGATTTTCATAGTCGAATCAGAATCGTCATGTCTTGCCTATAGTCGACTAATAGTCGAATCATGTGTATGGGGGTGGGGCTGGGGGCGGGGCTTTAACGTTTCAAAGCCGCGATGTACAGAAAATCACACAAAGCTATAGAAGAAAATGTATAAAAACATTTTGGATCAATAAAACTAAGAAATAACATAAATAACTCCAGAAAGGCCACACTGCAGACAGGATTTGCATTTCACATGCAAATCAAATTAAATCGGCTGAATTAGGCTACCTGTGCGAGCAGGCCAGCCTACAGCACAACATCGACGCACCGAAAAAATAAACAATTAATTTACTAAATTAAATTAGAACAGAATATACCTTTCTAATAAATAAACATACAAAACGAAATAAATCAGAATCAAGTCACAAGATGAGCAAATGTGTGCAAAATGCCTAAAGTGCAGAGGAACATATTCAAAACACAAGCCACAAATAGTTAGATTAGATAACCCTGACAGATTAATAAATAAAATAAAAATAAAGAAATGATTAAAATAACGATAGTAGCCAGAATTTTCAACTTTGTCTTTTTAACTGCAGAAACAACAATAAATGCTAAACTGGAGAGGCAGTCTTTTTAGCTAAAAATGTTCACAGCATCCAAAAATCAAATTAGAACCGGCTGAAAAGTTTTGAAATCACTTGTACCCTACCTGATCGAGAGAACAAATCCAGTCTTTCACTCTGTCTGCGTCCGTTGGAGTCTTTTCAAATTGTGCGCGCGGATATTCTAACGTGAAACCCAGTCTATGCGTGAAACGTGTTAACGTTGGCCGGCAGAAGTGCGATCATGGTTTTCCTGATGCTAAATCCAGCCTTGGAGAATATCCTTTCTGATGGTGTAGGCTACATCCACACTTTAGATTTTCTTATCCCAGACATTGTTAAAGATTTAAATCCTTGCCGCCAAGACGCTCCTCTGTCGGTCACGGATTGAAAGTGAAACTTAAATCTGTCACGGGGTGTTTGGATTTATTCACGCATGTTAAAAAAATATTTATTAAAAGCTTCTTTCTTTGCACATTTTTATATACAGCATTATCATAATAGGCTGAATATTAACGTATTGACATAAAAGCTAGTTCTATGTGAAATCAGACATTGAGCGCCCTCATATAGCCAAAGTGGCATGATCCTCGTTTCATAACACCTCCGCGAAGATTCGACCGTGAGATCGGTAGTCGAATCAGGCTCCTCCTATCGAAGCATCGAATCTTCGACTATTCGGGGTCACCCCTAATAAATATATATATATATATATATATATATATATATATATATATATATATATATATATATATATATATATATATATATATATATATACCTAAAGGATTTTTAGAAACACCTGTTCAATTTCTCATTAATGCAATTATCTAATCAACCAATCACATGGCAGTTGCTTCAATGCATTTAGGGGTGTGGTCCTGGTCAAGACAATCTCCTGAACTCCAAACTGAATGTCAGAATGGGAAAGAAAGGTGATTTAAGCAATTTTGAGCGTGGCATGGTTGTTGGTGCCAGACGGGCCGGTCTGAGTATTTCACAGTCTGCTCAGTTACTGGGATTTTCACGCACAACCATTTCTAGGGTTTACAAAGAATGGTGTGAAAAGGGAAAAACATCCAGTATGCGGCAGTCCTGTGGGCGAAAATGCCTTGTTGATGCTAGAGGTCAGAGGAGAATGGGCCGACTGATTCAAGATGATAGAAGAGCAACTTTGACTGAAATAACCACTCGTTACAACCGAGGTATGCAGCAAAGCATTTGTGAAGCCACAACACGCACAACCTTGAGGCGGATGGGCTACAACAGCAGAAGACCCCACCGGGTACCACTCATCTCCACTACAAATAGGAAAAAGAGGCTACAATTTGCACGAGCTCACCAAAATTGGAAAAATGTTGCCTGGTCTGATGAGTCTCGATTTCTGTTGAGACATTCAGATGGTAGAGTCAGAATTTGGCGTAAACAGAATGAGAACATGGATCCATCATGCCTTGTTACCACTGTGCAGGCTGGTGGTGGTGGTGTAATGGTGTGGGAGATGTTTTCTTGGCACACTTTAGGCCCCTTAGTGCCAATTGGGCATCGTTTAAATGCCACGGCCTACCTGAGCATTGTTTCTGACCATGTCCATCCCTTTATGACCACCATGTAACCCATCCTCTGATGGCTACTTCCAGCAGGATAATGCACCATGTCACAAAGCTCGAATCATTTCAAATTGGTTTCTTGAACATGACAATGAGTTCACTGTACTAAAATGGCCCCCACAGTCACCAGATCTCAACCCAATAGAGCATCTTTGGGATGTGGTGGAACGGGAGCTTCGTGCCCTGGATGTGCATCCCACAAATCTCCATCAACTGCAAGATGCTATCCTATCAATATGGGCCAACATTTCTAAAGAATGCTTTCAGCACCTTGTTGAATTAATGCCACGTAGAATTAAGGCAGTTCTGAAGGCGAAAGGGGGTCAAACACAGCATTAGTATGGTGTTCCTAATAATCCTTTAGGTGAGTGTGTGTGTGTGTGTGTGTGTGTGTGTGTGTGTGTATATATATATATAATTATAATTTTTTTGCTGTTGAATGCATGACAACAAAGCACCACAACAAGCGCCACCTTGTGGATGTAATACGCAAATGAGTCAGAGTAAACTCAGAGAAAACCTGAAAGTAAAACAGGTAATTTTATCATTAAATATTGCAATGCTTTGCGCTACTGTATCGGTATAATTGCGTGCGCAAAATATCGCGATACTGAACGGAATCGATTTTTTTCCCCCACCACTACAATCTGTCATGCCCACTGGATCCTCATCAATAGGGCACATGCGCTGAACACCTCTGAGTCTGAAGTAAACTAACCTTGGAACAGAGCCTGCTCTGGAGCAGGTTATGTTCAGAGAGCAAGTTGCTATGGCTACTTACATACCCTGAAAATGACACCTATTTTTGGAAACGAATGTTGAGGTTATCTGCTTACTTGCCCTTAAACAGGGCAACCTGCAACACAACCTGCTTTCTGGAATGTTTTGTTAAAGTATTTGACTTGCTGTAGCCACATTAGACGTCCAGTTTAATACAGTATCTATCAACAGACTTACTTTATTCTTTTCATAATACATTTTAGAATTGTAGGTGCCACTGTAATGGTATGTGGCATGTTCTCTCATGTTAGTTTACAATTATATGAAATGCCTGATTGTTGTGTCAGTAGGTGAAGCAGAGTCCTGCACGGGTCCAATTTTTTAAATCCGCACCCGCCCGTACCCGCAGTGCTTAAAACCGAATCCGACCCGTTTTCCGACAGCAGCACTAATTCAAATCCGCACCCGACCCGACCCGCTTAAAATAGAACCGACACCCGACCCGCACCCGAAATAAAATCAGTTTAGACTATCACATTATAGACACACTTACAAAAATGTTTATTGCCCGGTCATACAGAAGTTATTACACAACCATTAACACAAGGACAACTTCAGCCGAATCTGTCAAACGGCCGGTACATGAAGAACATAGCCAACGTTACCACAAAACTCGAGTAGCCTAATAACAGACGCGGCTACAACAATTTTGTCTAGCTTACATCTGACAATTTTGGGTTCAAACACGCCCTGCCTGCACACAACACATATTTAACAGTAAATGTGAAAAATACTGTTCGATAGAACTGCTTACTGCGTGCTTCCTCGGCGATGAATCCACATTTGCGGCAATCCAACACGAAAATGCATGCAGCAAATCCTTTCACAATATTGTTTTCTTCAGATATCTCCAAATTTCTCCCACACATTGGACTTGATTTTTGATAACGTATTGTCGACAACTTTACAATCTCCTAGTCCTAGCTATTCTTTTCTCCAACTCTTCAGCATCCATCTCGCCGATTGCAAGCAGATCGCGCGCGCGGTTATGACGTTTTTTTTTTTTCAAAGTGAAAGTAGGTATAGAGACAGACTCCTGAGAGGGCGTGGGCACAAATAAACTGATGTGGATTTTAAATTATTTTATCAACTTGAAATACAGGCATATTTTTGTAAGTGTGTTCCTAAAAATATGCATATATATTTTTACGTTTGCACGTGATTGTTTTAAACCCGTGTTTAAACCCGTGTTTCCTCCGTGTCCGACCCGACCCGCACCCGTATCCGACACAGTTGGATATTTCTCACCCGTTTGAGCAAAATTTGCGGGTCACCCGTCGGGTACCCGCGGGTACCCGAACCCGTGCAGGTCTCTAAGGTGAAGGCACATACCTCTGCTGGTTGGTACCACTTAAATTAGAACATTTAACTTTTTTTTTTTTTTTTGTGGCTACCAATCTAAATAGTCTATTCTTTTTTTTTTTTTTTTTTTTTCCAAATGAAACGGCTAAACTGTCAGTCCTATGCAAATAGCAAATTATCAAAACAACTGTGCATTTTCAATACATATTTAAATGCATTGTAAAAAAACAAAAAAACAAAACGTATGAACTTAATAACGTTCCAAACCCTATTTTTGAAAGCAACTTATTAATTAAATGTCGTTCTACCGTTAAGTGCATATGAAGAGTTCAGATGCAAAAACCTCTAAATGCCATCTGAAATTTCCTCCTAGAATGATCATTTTTATGAAGCTCGTATATTTAAGTTCAGTAATTTCACTTAAATGGCAATGAAAATTACCTATTAATTGCCATTTAAGTGAAATTATTGAAATTAAATATACAAGCTTGATAAAAATGATCATTCTAGGAGGAAATTTCAGATGGCATTTAGAGGTTTTTGCATCTGAACTCTTCATATGTTACACCATTTACATAATGTTCTGGTGGACAGCGGCATAACATACAGCAACAAGCTCCGCAACAATGTCAGTGGTACATGACACAATCCATATCCATAAGTTTTAGTGCCACTATCCACTGGCACATGCCAACCGGATATGCCACTAATCACACCAATGGCTTATGTGTGTAAGATGCCATGCAACTTAGTGTTAATATTGCTTCTCCTTGGCTTGGTTATTACAAATGAAGAGAAAGATTATAACCTGATTGTATTATGATTGTCAAACTAATTTTTGGGGCCTTTTTTTCCTCAGATTGTGTAACTGCTGAACGCCCGGAAGATGACATCCACAATGTGCAATCTGTAATTGACTCGCTGGCCTTAGACTACCTCCAGATTAGTTTATCTCACATCACAGGTTAGGCATGTTTCACTGTTTCTGTCTCACTTTTCATGGTCTCCAATCACTTGTCATTGGAGAAGGAATGATGCCATGCTATCTAAAAAGTGTATTCCCAAACACTGAGAATAAAAAAAAAAAAGCCTGTTAAGAGCAGTCAGAGCACATGCTTTGTGTTCTTAGTGTAGTATAGATTGTAGCTTCATGTACAGTGTGTAACACATGCTTTCTCTCTTTAGGTGAGAATATAGTCAGAGGAGAAAAAGAATCCATCAGAAACCTGTTGGAGATTTTTGATGGTCTGCTGGACTACCTCATAGAACAGCAGAGTGATGAGGAGCCTCAATTTAAAGGTGATTTATATCGCACATTTGTTAGTGCTCATCATCTTAACCAAAGGACTGATATTACCAGGTGTTCCAAATCTGTAAGATGACGATGATGCTTAATTTTGCAGCTAAACAATTTGTATAAATTCTCCTCATGCACACATGCAGGGCTTAATGGAAAATACAGTGCTGTCACTGCAACTCTTCAACCTCGGAATCAGGACAGAGACAATACACAGTGTCGGGCCTTCAGCATTCAGTAAGTGGTATACACAGATAATTATGGGGGTTCACTTTCTCTGTTGCACTTGCAGGTTTTACACTGTCTGCCCAGTGCGAGCCAGGGTTACCTACGGGCCGGGGCATGGCCAATATTCTCTGATCTCGAGCCGCGAGGCCAACAACATTTGCTATGTTTTCCATCCAAAATTATTAATTTAACTTATTCGCAAAATCACATATAATAATATTGCATAAAACATTTGCGAAAATGCTAAATATCAGTAATAAAAATGGAAGTTGCTGCATTTGGGAAAGCCTCCATTTTCCTACATCATAAATGACTTGAAAATTAAATGAATATACAATAAAAAAAACACTAATATTATGAATCTTAAAATAAATGTTTTGGGTTTTAAAATATTTTAAAATGTAATTTATTTCTGTGAAGCAAAGCATTACTCCAGTCTTCAGTGTCACATGAGTAGAAATCATTAGAATATGCTTCAATTATAATTTTTCGTGCTCAATTATTAATAATGGTTCTTATTATTATATTATTATTATTATTATTATTATTATTATTATTATTATCATCATCAATATTGCCAGCAGCCACATCGCTCTGTAGCCCAAGGCTGGTTGCCCACTAAAGCTAAGCAGGGTTGAGCCTGGTCAGTACCTGGATGGGAGACCTCTTGAGAAAACTAGGTTGCTGCTGGAAGAGGTATTAGTGAGGCCAGCAGGGGGTGCTCACCCTGTGGTCTGTGTGGGTCCTAACGCCCTAGTATAGTGACACTATACTGTCAAAGAGCACTGTCCTTCGGATGAGACATAAAACAGAGGTCCTGACTCTCTGTGGTCATTAAAATCCCATGACACTTCTCGTAAAAGGTGTAAGGGAGTCCTGGCCACATTCCACCCATTGGCCCTTGCCAATCATGGCCTCCTAATAATCCCCTTCCATTGAATTTGCTCTATCATTCTCTCTCCACTCCTCTCTGTATGGTAAGGTCACTGGCACTGTTGTACTGTGGCTGCTGTCGCATCATCCAAGTGGATGCTGTACACTGGTGGTGGCTGAGGGGAGAGATCCCCTAATATGATTGTAAAGTGCTTTGGGTGTACAGTAGTACATATGAAAGCACTATATAAAATTCATTAATTCATTCATAATGTTTGCGTAATATTTTTGTGGAAACTGGGATACGTTTTTTTTTTTTTTTTTTTTTTTTATTCTTTGATGAATAGAAAGTTCAAAAGAACATTATTTGAAATGTCTTTACTGTCATTTTTGATCAATTTAATGCATCCTTGTAGAATAAATGTATTAATTTATATATTTTTAAATCTTTCTTAAATCTTTTAAATGGTGGTGTATCAGGGTTTCCACAAAAATATGAATCACGTGTTTTCAACATTGGTAATAAGAATTGTTACCTGAGCACCAAATCAGCATATTAGACTGGTTTCTGAAGGATCATGTGACACTGAAGACTGTAATGATGCTGAAAATTCAGCTTTGCCATCACAGAAATTAATGACATTTTAATATATATTAAAATAGAAAAGTTATTTTAAATTATACTAATATTTCACAATTTTACTGTTTTACTGTATTTTTCATCAAATGAATGCAGTCTTTATGAGCATAAGAGACTTAAAAAAAATATAAACATAAAACAAATCTTAATTGTTCTAAAATTTTGAATGGCAGTGTATATTTTTTTAAATTATTTTAGTTATATTTAACTATTTACTTTAGTTCTCTCTTTTGTACAGAAAAAGCCCAAGTGCTTTCTTCCAGGAAAGTCCAGGCATCATGAACTGCAGCCATAGGTGTAATTTGCAGTTGGGACATGTCTCCACCACTTTTTAAAAGTAGTTGTATCTAATACAAATGAAGCATCAATACAATGAATACCATGAATGAGAAAGGAATAAAGTGCATAAGACACATAAAATACAAGTGATTAAGTTGGTTGTGGCTATGGCTATGGAGTTACGTTATCTTATGGAAGGATACTAAAAAAACGAATAGGGTGAATAACCTTATGTATCCAACAAATAAATAAAATATTATTTGTTATTAACTAACATCAGTTATATTACCTCTAATGTAAATTAGAAAATCATATACTGATAATGTACAACAATGCGAAGGACTTTGGAAAGAGGTTTGGTTAAGTGATATTTACGTTCCATTTAGTCGAGTGAGCAGTGCGATGGCGGCGACGTTTTCCACTGGTTGTGCTGGGTGACAGTGCAGTGGGGAAGGAGCCGGAATCTGTTTGAACAGCCTTGAAACACGAAGGTTAAAGAATAAGGTTAAAAATAGTAACAATGCCCCTGGAAATCAATTAAAGGGGGTAAATATAGGTCCTTAATGGAAAAGTTAATTTCAGTGCTGTGAACAAACCACCGCACAGAATATGTAGAATTAAAATCTTCAGGAGTCAGCTGCCCACGACAGGCCTAAACCAGCGAAGGCTCCAGCACAAATATATATATTTTTTTTTGGTTAATATTGTACACCCCTAGTGGAAACACAACTGGCCCTGGCACACACAAGCATGCTCTCTTTTTGCCCAACAGTGGAAACATGACTTCTGACACTGTTGGTGCCAACTGCCAACCAAATAATATATAATCTGTGAGAAAAAAGCTAAAGGAGGAAGTATAATCCCTGATTGTTGGCAGTCTTGAGTTATAACTAAAAAAGCCTTTGAAATGCTACTACAGATGGTACTCAACCAGAATGCATTTTTTCACCACAGGAAATGCATTTCTGCTCTTGCCCGCTAAATGGCGCCATAACCATAGATTTTCACGTTATGGAGTGGACGTATCACCTTACAAAAAATACAGTCAATAAGATTTTTAAAAATCACATTCACTTAACCAAATGTAGTAATCAAAAAAACAATGTAAGCATAGTAAGGGATGCATTTTCAATTAATTCCATTGAGCTTCACGCTCGCGCCATTTCGAATTAGGGGCAATTTGGAGGTGGCAGTTGCTTGAATGGTGGGTTCATTGTTATTCAAAACACTTTTCGGAGCTTTGTTATTCATTGTCTGTCATTTTTTTTAATAGTAGGTGTTTATTATTTCAACAACATTGTAAATATTTGTCAGACAGCAATTGTTTTACTGTTCTTGATTAGAAATAGGACTTAGAAATAGGAAACAGTAGATTATTATAATCAAGCGTTTGATTTAATAAATAGAAGCTCTACTGGAATAACTTGCCCTTGTTGCGCTGTTCCACAGATTAAAAAACTTCTGAAGGTGCTCTATGTATCTGTTGAAGGTACATTTTTAGTCAGCCGATCACACCAGAAAGTCACAATAGCCTGAAGAAGCTTGTATTTAATCCGCTAAATTATTGTTTTGTTAATGTGAATGTGATATTGAGATGACGGACGGTGATAACCATAGCAACTGAAGAAAAACAACACATTTCAAAACATGTTTATTATAGTTTTAAAAAGACTAAAATGGCAAAAAAATACAAATAAAATACTAACTAGATCAGTGGTCTCCAACCTTTTTTCATTTGAGAGCTACTTTTTAAAAATGAAAGTGGCCGAGAGCTACTCATGTTATTCAATACTTCAGTCTCTTAAATGTGCTCTAAGCGATGTCACGCGTTTTTAGGCCAAAACATTTTTTGTCACATACAGCAAACATCTCCTCACCATCCGCTAGCTGCCTGTCCCCTGAACACACTGTAAAAAAAAACGCGGTCTCTGTAGACACCCCAGGCTCCACAAACGTTAAGAAAAACAAACTGGGCAAACCCGCATCACGAAACATAACAAACTGTTCCAGCCAATAACCGACAAGAACGATTTGGGGTTGGGGTTTGGGGGGTTAGTGCGCGGATGAGGAGGAGGGAGGGTCTAGCTAGCCTCCATTTTGTTTGACAATACTTTAAACGTCAACAAGAAGTGACGTCACCCAACATCACTTAGAGCACCTTTGAATAATGTCTCATAACTCTCATATTAACAACTATCCAAACTGTTTTAGACCTAAAATAGTTTTTGTAGGCCTATATATGTCCCCCTTTAATGTCAAAGAAAAGAACAGAATCAGAGATTAATAGTAATAATTTGCATATTATATTGTTAAAACAAATAACTATTGTTGATTTTATAGTGCATCATAACTAGAGATGAAATGGTACGAATTTCATTTCATGATTATAGTGACCAAAATGATCACGGTTATCACACACTTGTTCAAATGTGATTGAAATGTTCAAAAAGTACTAATACTACTCAATGAAATAACAATTTAAAAATGATGGCCAGATTTTAAAAGAGTTTCTTGCAACAATTACATTTAGTCATTTAGCAGACGCTTTTGTCCAAAGCGACATGTTATCTAACATGTTATCTAACATGTACAAGTTCAAATTAAAAAAAGGTTTTTATAAAAAAAAAAAAAACACATATTTCAGCCTGTAAATCATTTTTATAAAAAGAATGTGCTTATAAACACTACTTTATTAGGCATTACACAGAGGGAAGATGAAAAGCAAATTCCATCAAAACTTTTCTAAAGACAGTTGGTTTCCCCCTTAGAGATGCATTCAAATTCATACATTCTTTCAAATAATTTCTCTCAGCATTCTGCATTGTCATGTTTTCACACAGAACGAAACCTACGCTGCATGCTGTGCCTCTGTGAGACCCCTGCTAACTTTGCTTAATCTTGCTTGATTGAAACTTTGACATCCTGATTGTTGGTTGTTTTTCTGTTATATTGTACTACATTTGCATATTCATAAATAAATAATAATAATAACCTCACGGCCGATATGCCAAACTTGATTTGGATTGGAGGGGGTGGGACACCTGTCTATATTGTCTACACCTGTCTTGTGTAGGTAAAAAAATTAAATGTTTCACTTCATATTATATTGTATATAATGCTGTATATGCCACTGCGTGTCATCCACACCAATTACAAAAACCAACTGTAACAAATATTTAGGCTTTGTTCCTTAACCCTCTGGGGTCTGAGGGGTTTTTGGGGTCCTTGAGATGTTCTGACATGTCCTGACATTTGTGCTTTTTTCAGTTGCTTATAAACATATTAATGGCAAAGGTGTAATTACACTATATTTAGCACAAACAGGGCTAGCATAATATGTGTGCAATATGCATGTACATGTTTGTATTTTTGAGAGAATAATGTTTATGCATGGTTATTGAAAAAACTAAAAACTAAAGTTTCTGAAATAAGGCCACAAAACACATACTAAATATGTGGCAATAAGACTTTTGACTAATGGATGTCGTTGCCTAGAGTTTTTTCTTCAAAATGATGTGAAAATCATCCTGCCTAATCATTCACATAACACAATACATTGATTTAAATCTTGTAAAACACTTTTTGTTTGGAAAGGCCATATGCGCAAAGGGCGTCAACAATTCAACACCATCATGCATATTTAGTGATTCACACCTGAGGAGAGACAATGGGGCCCGCATACTTAATGAGCCATTCATTCAGTTGTGTCACCTATAGCCACAAGAAAGAATGCAAGAGCAGTATATATATATATATATATATATATATATATATATATATATATATATAAAATATATTCTACCAAATTGGTTCACAGTTGGAAGCATCTCAAATTGTTTTTTTTTTTTTGTTTGTTTTTTTTACAAATTGTGCTTGCAATATAATATAATATAATATTATCCAAGGAAAACATGTCTAGTAATTGTGCAGTTAATTCTCATACTGTATTTTCAGTTTTGGAATATTTATCCTCTCCCCAAATTTGTCAATAATAAAACACAATAAAAATTATTTAAAGAAAAGCCTTATATTTACCTTTTAATAGTTTGTTTACATCTATCTTGTAAATATATTTTTTTTATTAAAAAGGTTACAATTACAACAACAATTCAAGTGTAATCTGTCTTTGTAAAAACTAAGTAGGCTATACATTTTATCATACATATTTCAAAGTTAAGGATTCATTACTTTGAATATAGCCTACATTGACAAAACATACTATATTTAACATATTAGCAAAAATTGGCAAACAAAAGCTTATTTGAGGTGGCCGATATTTTACAGTAAAAATGTGTAATCTATCCAAAACTAGTCAACGAAATGTTGTTCATATGTCTGTAACATAGGGCTTTCATTTTTATTATAAGGAATATAAATGTTAATTTGCAGTTTAATACGTTGCTTATACAAATACATTTTGTTTCAACATATTTCAGTCGATTTTTACTCAGTATAGCAAAATAGTTTGCTAAAAGCAGATCATTCATTCACACACAGAAACGCAATTCAAATTTAAACCATCTTTTTGCGAGTTGTGGTAAACAGCGCATCTCTGCCGTTCATTCATTCACACACACAGAAACGCGATTTACTTGAGAATGAAAAAAACTTACTACAGTATTCCATCCGTTGCTCCTCAAAATACCAGCACTTCTGAGTTACATTTTCCATTATTATTATTCCTCACAGCGCTGCGAGACAGTGTAAACAAGTAAGCCTACAATGATCTGAACAAGCTTGATGTGTTTTCTCGAGCTGATATGGGGGCGTTCACAGGTTTGCGTGGATTGCCTCATTCATTTGCGTTTGAATAGCGCGCGCTCTCCGTGGGCGGGGCAGATTAAAACGTAATGAGCTGAGATGAGAACGACTGACATCTCTCTCTTTTCATAAAGATTACATAAACAGAGAATCATTTTTTTTAAATAAAAATTACTTCATTTAAAAGAAGAGAATTCAAGCTTCATGCCTGTGTGTCTGTATGCCTGTTTGACTGACTATTCGCTGAGTTATGGTTCATTTTCGGACGCGTTTCAGAATTGACTTCACTGACAGAGAGGAGGCAGAACTCGCATCATGTTTATTTTTCTTTATTTGGCGAAAAACACAACACTTTGTTTTTATTGTGAGTATACACAAAAATAATACACACTTAACAGGATCGATTGATGTATAACACAAGCATATAAGATAAAAAAAAAATTTGTTTGCACTCATAAGGAAAAAAACGAGCCTACCGCGCCGGCGCGATAGCCGACCCCAGGGGGTTAAAAGGAACTGAATGCCTTGAGTTCACCTTGCATTGAAGACTAGGTTGATCGCGATTTGCGAATAAAAGAGCTCTATCACCTCCTCCACTCACATTCGTTTCTATAGAGGTGGCAGGGATGCGTTCCTCAACAGTTCATGTTTAGATAATGCCAGATTGTTGACAATCATAACACGCTGGTCAAACATTCTAAAACCCTACAGAACCAATTGAGACACTTGAATTGAGCACTTTCATGGATTAAACATTATGTAAAACTTTAAAACTAAATGCAAAATAACATTAGGCTAACATTATTAAAGGGATGGTTCGGAGTAATCCATGACCTCGAGCCAAACAGAGCTGAGCTGGTCTAGGGATGCCGGCTGCACGCACCGAAGTAAGCGGTTTGTCCTCCAAGCTGGATGCCAGTCTCACTCGCATAGGGACCACCTGAATGACTTCATGAGCAACGTTCATGACGACCGTGAATTCTGCCGTGGCGTCCATGGTAGCTGAAGACTCTGGCGTAGCAGCCATGACGTGACGAGACTCTGGCGCCTCCATGGCACCCACTGTAAAAGCTGAATCGCTTTGTTTTAATGCAATGTCCAATTAGGATCATGCATTGTTTTTAATAACGAAACTCCACATGAATAGACAGGAACATCTGACCCAAAACATGAACACGATCCACCACAAAACAACGACTAGCAAAGCACAAGAGAAACACAAGGGCTATATATAGACAGGGCCAAACAGGCTTAACAATAATGAATGTTTAACTGTCCCCAGACTTCATGTAGGCCTGTGTTGAAAATGTTTAGCCAATTTACGGAGAAAAAAGATATCAACTCACAAGCATGTTTTATTAATCATTCGCTTTACTTGAAACATGAGGACATTTTATTAGGGTAATTCACCCCTGTGTTTTAATTCCACTGTTGTAGTTAAATTGTGGCTACCTTTTAGCCTACTTAATTTGTTTCCTCGTTTTTCAAATCATAAGAATGAATGAATAGGTTACAATGTTCTCACGTTTTAACTAATAGGCTACAAAGGAACGATTAATAAAAAGTGATCAACAGTTTCCTAATTCATTTACAAAGGAACGATTTAATAAAAAGTTATCAATTTCTTAATTCATGGACACTATGAACGGGAATACATTTTTCATTGTGCATGTGTGACCTGTTGAAATACATCAGTGAATTATTAAATGTGGTTTCAAATGTTTTATTTTTAAATAATTTGGTCACAAAATTAACAAAGTAAATAAATCAGCATGTTAGAAAAATAGCCTATATCACTGTTTCTATTCAGACCCACCTAAAAATCCACCTTTTCTGCCGTTTAATTTATGGCACAATGCACACCTCATGTAATAATCTAAAATAGGCTAGTGAAATGTAAGCACACTTCATGCACTGCCGTCACTGTAATATTTCACTGTAACAGTAGTCCAATTGCTGAAACATTAAGCACTTATGATAAATAATTAGCCAAGAAAGATCAAATGTTATAATGCTATAGTGACCCTGAATATAAGATGACCCCCCACTTTTTAAGATGTACCTTTTGGAAAAAGGCTTTTTGAAGACCAAATCTTGTCTTTTAAAGAAAATACTTTATTTGAAAATACTTTATAATATTTAAATATATTTATATAAAAAAAAAATATATATATATATATTTAAAGTAAATATTGGTAAAATGAACCAACAACAATCACATTCAGAAATAAACACTTTATGGCATAGATACCATAAAAATAACCCGAAGTTCTCATTACCAGTAGATTTCACTATGACTGATTTACCTTTTTATGTACATTAACAGATGTTGACATGTCAAAAAACACAGGTGTTTGATCAGCATTACGTGATTATCTGATCTATGGAGGGATGTGAATGTTTTTTCCTTAAGCGCTAATCATCTATTATGCTGCATCAAAGTGGCCGCTTCGAGGATGTTGACAGGCTAGTGTGTCAGTAAGTAACCGAAATAAGAAATGATGGGCCTGTGGTGGATAAGTTCAGCTCTTTGGCGATATCCAGTGCCTTCAGTTGAATGACGGCTCTGGTTTTGGGCAGCCCCTCATTTATTTTTTTCGGCTACGTAATGACACGCTTGCCTGTCAGTTTCTTTGAAAGCGGCCACTTTTACAGCGATAAGCTTTTCTTTGACTGTTAGCATTTTTAAGATATTTTTAAGCATTACACTGACACACTTTATTTCTTGGCTGTTTAATGAGAGTTTTTGGATGACTTTGCTGCGTTTCTCAGTCCTGGACGGAACCCTTGTTTTAATCGTATTTGTGTGACTGTGACGTGTGACTGGGTTGTTTTTAATACCACAGCGGCGGTAATAGGCATTTTGGTTGACTACCTTCTGTACATGAACTCATAGCTACACCATCAGTAAACTGAGAGCCAAGTCAGAATTTTTTTTCTCTTTCTGTCTCCAGATCTGCACTCCAGTCCAGCGAACGTTCCCTCTGTTCCTGGAATGGGGATGAATTCAAGTCAACCACAGAGCTCATCAAACTGAGGGATTCTGGCTGCAGGTTCATGGCCAAACAAGAAGGTGCCTATCAGTATTAATCATTGCATTCCAGTAACCGAGTTTTCATTCATTACAAATTATACACGATGCTGTCATGTTTTTGTCTCAGTGGAACACAATATGTGAATTACAATGAATAACAATATAGGGGAGGGTTCTTCAACTCTAATCCTGTAGGGCCAGAGTTTGCCTCTAACCCTAACACACTGAAACAAGCTAAGGTCAGGACTTAATTTTCAGTGGCCTGATCAGGCCAGTACTGGGCATCACAAAAATGTATCATTTGCAGATGTTTTTAACTTAAGTCTTGCCAATTTAAACATTTAATCAATTTTAAAACATTCAAGCGCGAGAACATGTGAAAGAGAACTTCATTCGGTACTTGTGTGTTCTCTGAGGGATAGTTTTGTGTGCTCATACCCAAAGCGCTTCTCAGACAGTGAGCAAGTACCTTTTACGTGGCTTATTGTGCTTAAATGATCAAATACACACAAAAGGAGATACGGAGTCTGGGGAGTGAATTTCGAGTGGGGATAGTATTCCAGTTCAAACTGGTTAGATTTTTGTTTTTAAGCAAATAAAAAGGATTTCTATCATTCAATTACTCAATAGCCTAGAAAAGCGAAAAAATAATAATAATATAGCTGCAAGCAGCGATATGGGGCCAAGCCCCGAAGGCATCGCAAGCACAGCAAATACATCAAGCAAAAAGTACAGCAAGTACTGTAAGCACAGCAGCTAAGTAAGCACAACAGCACAGCAAGCATTTAAGCACATATAAGACACAAACACAGTGAGAGTCGACTTCAGAAAGTTATTTCTTGGGAACTGTAGCAAATGTCAAAAATCTGTTCAGTAATTTCTGTGTGGCTCGGTCCAAAGATCATCTGAGCCAATTTCTGTAAGAATTGGGCAAAATTTGAATAAGTAGTGAAAAAACTGAATACTGTACTTTTCAAAATGGCCACTATTGTAATGGGCAGAGTCTTGATGTAAGATGTTGAATGTGATCAGCATGAAGAGAGGAATCAGGTGTACTAAGTTTCATTTTTCTAGATCAAATGGTTTAAAAGTTATAACCATTAGAAAAGTACATTTTTTAACTGGTGGTGGCGCTATAGAGTTGGTCCTAGAGACCCATAAACCATTTGACCCATGGTCAAATTACTTTTAATTTGCATCACTACAAGTTTGCCAAATTTCATCATTTACTCATATTCCATTGATAGGGCTGCCATAGACACCCCATATGGAAGAATAATAATAATATTGATGATGATGAAGAAAACTAACAATTACAATAGGGGCTCAAACCCCTGAAGCGGCAGCAACGGCAGTGCAGAGCCAGAAGAACAGAAACAGCAGAAATTGAAAGACAACATTACAGACAATTTTATAAAGTTCACCCTGACGGGATTCGAACCCGTGTGCAACTATAATTCGAACTGGGTCTAGTACCTGCAGTTTATCTCTTTGTGCCACTGAGCAGACGTCTGTTCATAGAGATGCACTGCATGTTATTTCAAAAGTTCAGATTACATCATTCTCAAATTTTTTACAATGAAACAATTAGCATGCTAAGCTAACTAGCATAAAGAGACAAACACAGGCAAGGTCAACTTCAGAGACAAATTTCTCAGGAACGGTAGTGAATATCAAATCCGTTCAGTAATTTCTGTGCGGCTCAGTCCAAAGATTATCTGAGCCAATTTTGGACAAAATTGGGCAACATTTATAGGAGTAGCAAAAAAACTGTTTTTCATTTGCTTCAATATGGCAGACAGTCACATGTTTGGAAAGTGACAAATGAGATATCATTGGAATTGGCATAAACCAAGGAACATAATGACATAAATAAATAAAATTGTTGAACTTTGTTTTCAAAAGTTATAAGTGTTTTTGCGAAAAAAACGTATATTTCTAACACTAGGTGGTGCTGTTGAATCTTCTCATGAACCTTCAGGACACAATGTCAATCATGCATACCTAATTTTGTGAAGATATGTCAAATAGTTTAAAAGATATTGCAATTTATAACAAGACACGTGGTACATCCAACCCTGTCATTCAGCATGACACAAGGAATCCATGGATACCACATTTATCATTTTCTGACAAACTGTTCAAAAGTTATTGGCTTTCTGCGCAAACTTCAAAAACGCAAACCCGTGAGAACGCTGATGGCGTGCACATGTGTATTACGAGTTCAGTCTATAGATATGCGCGTTTGAATATACAGTGGGTACGGAAAGTATTCAGACCCCCTTTAATTTTTCACTCTTTGTTATATTGCAGCCATTTGCTAAAATCATTTAAGTTCATTTTTTTTTCATCATTATTGTACACACACCACCCCATATTGACAGAAAAACACAGAATTGTTGACATTTTTGCACATTTATTAAAAAAGAAAAACTGAAATATCACATGGTCCTAAGTATTCAGACCCTTTGCTGTGACACTCATATATTTAACTCAGGTGCTGTCCATTTCTTCTGATCATCCTTGAGATGGTTCTACACCTTCATTTGAGTCCAGCTGTGTTTGATTATACTGATTGGACTTGATTAGGAAAGCCACACACCTGTCTATATAAGACCTTACAGCTCACAGTGCATGTCAGAGCAAATGAGAATCATGAGGTCAAAGGAACTGCCTGAAGAGCTCAGAGACAGAATTGTGGCAAGGCACAGATCTGGCCAAGGTTACAAAAAAAATTTCTGCTGCACTTAAGGTTCCTAAGAGCACAGTGGCCTCCATAATCCTTAAATGGAAGACGTTTGGGACGACCAGAACCCTTCCTAGAGCTGGCCGTCCGGCCAAACTGAGCTATCGGGGAAGAAGAGCCTTGGTGAGAGAGGTAAAGAAGAACCCAAAGATTACTGTGGCTGAGCTCCAGAGATGCAGTCGGGAGATGGGAGAAAGTTGTAGTAAGTCAACCATCACTGCAGCCATCCACCAGTCGGGGCTTTATGGCAGAGTGGCCCGACGGAAGCCTCTCCTCAGTGCAAGACACATGAAAGCACACCTGAAGGACTCCAAGATGGTGATAAATAAGATTCTCTGGTCTGATGAGACCAAGATAGAACTTTTTGGCCTTAATTCTAGCCACTGCTGGTTTTATGATGTAACGACCCTAGTGGACCCTAGCCAACCAGGCACTATGATGTAACGACCCTAACCTGTCCAATACAGTCTCAACAGTGAAGCATGGTGGTGGCAGCATCATGCTGTGGGGGTGTTTTTCAGCTGCAGGGACAGGACGACTGGTTGCAATCAAGGGAAAGATGAATGCGGCCAAGTACAGGGATATCCTGGACGAAAACCTTCTCCAGAGTGCTCTGGACCTCAGACTGGGCCGAAGGTTCACCTTCCAACAAGACAATGACCCTAAGCACACAGCTAAAATAACGAAGGAGTGGCTTCACAACAACTCCGTGACTGTTCTTGAATGGCCCAGCCAGAGCCCTGACTGAAACCCAATTGTGCATCTCTGGAGATACCTGAAAATGGCTGTCCACCAACGTTTACCATCCAACCTAATAGAACTGGAGAGGGTCTGCAAGGAGGAATGGCAGAGGATACCCAAATCCAGGTGTGAAAAACTTGTTGCATCTTTCCCAAAAAGACTCATGGACTGTATTAGATCAAAAGGGTGCGTCTACTAAAGACTGAGCAAGGGGTCTGAATACTTAGGACCATGTGATATTTCAGTTTTTCTTTTTTAATAAATGTGCAAAAATGACTTGTGTTTTTCTGTCAATATGGGGTGCTGTGTGTACAATAATGATGAAAAAAAAAGAACTTAAATGATTTTAGCAAATGGCTGCAATATAACAAAGAGTGAAAAATGTAAGGGGGTCTGAATACTTTCCATATTATGTGCGCAGGTGTGTAGTCCTTCCCTACAAACCAACCCTCAACAAACTACTTGTCTGGCCTTAAAATGTATAATACAGAATTTCTATTGCTTCCGTGTAGCCACGCGAACTGGAATCATCCCGACAATGCTTTATCTGTACAGAGGTAAAGAGAAGGGAAGGAGGCCTTCACAGGGGAGAGACTAGTTGACACTTCAGGACTGTGTTGTCATTGCGTCCAGGCGCAGGTCCTTCATCAGATTTGGATACGCCCTGGAGACGGCAGGCTGCGGTAAACCTCGGGATGAACAGAGAGACTAATATTAGCGTAGACTCCATTCTTCTTATGATGTAACGAGTGCATCAGGATTTATGGGAAGTGTTCCCGGTTTCGGCTGACCTAATCTATGCAGCCTAACATTGAATTATAGAAGTCTACAATGTGTTATGTGTATGCTAGGACAAAGAGATGTGTTTTTAGTCTAGCTTTGAACTGACAGAGTGTGTCTGCTTCCCGGACAATGTTAGGAAGACTGTTCCAAAGTTTTGGTGCTAAATAGGAAAAGGATCTACCGCCAGCAGTCGATTTTGATATTCTAGGTATTATCAACGGGCCGGAATTTTGAGATTGCAATAGACGTGAAGGACTACAGTGCGTTAAGAGCTCACTCATGTACTGCGGCGCTAAACCATTTAGTGCTTTGTAAGCAATCAGCAATATTTAAAAATTGATACGATGTTTAATAGGGAGCCAATGCAGTGTTGACAGAACTGGGCTAATATGGTCATACATCCTGGTTCTGGTAAGAACTCGAGCTGCTGCGTTTTGGACCAGTTATAGTTTGTTTATTAAGCGTGCAGGGCAACCACCCATAATATTATTACAATAATCTAGCCTTGATGTCATGAACTAATTGTTCCGCATTTATCAATGAGAGCATATGACGTATTTTAGATATATTTTTAAGATGAAAAAATGCGGTTTTACAGATACTAGACACGTGACTTTCAAATGAAAGATTGGTATCAAAGAGCAGACCCAGGTTCCTAACTGACGATGAAGACTTGACAGAGCAGCCATCAAGTGTTAGACAGTATTCTAGGTTATTACGTGAGGAAGTTTTATGTACAGTAATTAGAATCTCTGTTTTTTCAGAATTTAGTAGGAAGTTGCTAGTCATCCAATTTTTTTATATCATGTGAATGGAATCTGTTAGTGTTTGGTGTGCTTTCCTGGTCACATCGCGGCACTCTACACACTAGAGCACACTAGAGCAACAAAAAGGATAAATCTATTCATTGTTATTGTCATGTTTGTGGTCTCTCACATTTAAAAAAAATATAATATATATATTTTTTTTTATCTTTTAGTGTGGCCCCAGCTTCAGATGATATTCTCAGATACTGCGATTTCATTGCAATCCTTCTCACAATGTCACTGAATTCACCATTAACTATTCACCTGAACAGTTTATGATGTTGCATATGGTATCATTGTAATCCTTGACCATCAAAACATAGGGGTAGACATCACATTTTCCGTGTTATCATGTTTGGTTTAGGAGATATAATACAAAATACATAATTCAGTTATGGCGGAAAGCAAAATGGCCGCATAGCCACCACGAGGCGTTTTTGCGAATGCTTCATTTCTGAAAATGTTCAGGGCCGCAAACTGTACATGTGTACCAAGTTCATGCTTTTATGAAAAAGCAGTGGTGGAAAGAGTACTAAAAAAATTTACTTAAGTAAAAGTATTGCTACTTTAGTAATAATTTACTTGAGTACAAGTAGAAGTACTGAAAAATAATGACTCAAGTAAGAGTAAATAAGTAGTTTGCTTAAAAACTACTCAAGTAACTACGTTACAAAGTACTTTAGTATTATTTTTCTCTTTTTACCCAAAATGGGGAGATGATAGCGATATGGAGCACTAAACACTCTCATGTCATCTCTTTCATTCATACTGGAAGCCCAGTACTGATTCATACCTTGCGCAGAAAGTCCACAAGTGAGATTCATACAAGTATTAAACTTATGACGTTTCTGGAAATGCCTTATATGGATATAGTAACATGCAAATAGAGACGTTTTGACTGTTAAAACATGAAGACAAACACATGATAGCCATAAAATATCTGTGTTCATCAAGCTATCTCGGGTATTTTCATAAGAATGATGTATGTCTTTAAAGGGATAGTTCACCCAAAAAGGAAAATTAGCCCATGATTTACTCACCCTGAAGCCATCCTAGGCGTATATGACATTCTTCTTTCAGACGAATACAATCAGAGTTATATAAAAAAATTCCTGGCTCTTCCAAGCTTTATAATGGCAGTGAATGGCTGGAGAAAATTAAGCCCAAAAAACTGCATCCATCCATGATAAAAGTGCTCCACTTTTACTCCAAAGGCCTTCTGAAGTGAAGCCATGCGTTTGTGTAAGGAAAATAGCCATATTTAAAACTTTATAAACTGTAACTGTAACTGTAATCACTAGCTTCCGAAAGATGGCCTACACATTGATTCGATTTACAGTGGAAGACTAATCCCTGACCTGACGCACAACGTAATAACGAATGCGTAAGCTCTGACCCTGGTTGTGAATTAGCAATTTTGAAAGGATTTCTAAATAATAGAAGAGGAGCTTCAGTTTGTTTACCCAGTCCTGTTTGTTTAAAGGTGAACTAAGTAACTTTTTTTACCTTAACTGAACAGCTTCGGAGTCATTGGAATGGTTATATTACTTATTTCGGGTTGAATGGTGGTCGTTTCGCACCCCTCTGGTGCCCCTGAGCGGAAAATACGCACTTGCAACTTTGGGGCGGCGGGCCGCCGGCCGCTGCGTCAGGAAGTCTCGCGTGATATCAGGTCTCGCGATGTAAACAATTGCTTTACGGCCAAAAGAAATCTGCTAAAATGCTGTCATTATTGCGCTCCCTCACGCTGTTCGAACCCGAATGAAGAAGACGTTTTAAAGAATATCCCATCTGCTTTGATGTCGTTGATCTGCTAGCCTCTGGTGTCTGAGAATAGCCAACGAGTTTTTACAACAGTGTTGTCAAATATCTATTCCGAAGCTGTGCGGGGAGCTCTAGAGAGAAACCTGCGAGCAAAAAGCGAGAATACAGCGAAGAAATCCCGAAGTTACTGAATGCAGCTTTAAACCGCTAAGCTTACGATACTCCTACATCCTACGTCATACATGCGTCACTGGTTACTCTTGTGGCGCAAGTCAATTTGTGTAGTATGCCTACGGTCGTCTGGCGGAAGCTTGTTATTTAAGATTAAAAATGTATAAATATGGGTATTTTTCTTACAAAAAATATCTTTCGCTCCCGAAGGCCTTTACTAACCCACTGGAGCCGTGTGGAGTAGTTTGTTTTTTTTTTTTTTATGAATGGATGCACTTTTTTGGGTTTTACTTTTTTTTTTTTTTCAGCCATTCACTCCCATTATAAAGCTTAGAAGAGCCAGGACATTTTTTAAAGTGCCCCTATCATGCTATTTTAAAGTTTTCTAATGTTGTTTTGGAGACTCCTACGGCAGCTTTACATGCATCAGAGGTAAAAAAAAACTGTTTCATTGTCTCATAAAATACATTTGCACATCACCACATTTTCAATTATTCTCAAACGACTCGTCAGATGAATCAATCTCTCTAAATCCCTCCTTTCCGTGAGCTACTCTGCTCTGATTTGCCAGGCAGCTCAGTCTGTTGTGATTGGTTTACCGCGTACAGCACGCGCCTCGAAAACCAAAACGTCCATTGCCATGACAACGTCATCTCTGCTTGTCCTGAGGCTTCCTACACCGTAAACTAAACACAGTACCGAACAATGGCGTTGATTTTTTCCAAATCAATGCGAGCGCGAGTCCGATGATGAAACACTGGAATAACTAGTTATTCAACCCGAACCTCCATCGCAAGGATGACTCGAGCAGGATGTTTCTCAGTGATTCACTAAGTTACTCAGTTTGAAGTACATTATGAGATGTTGCAACTGTAATTCCTCTCCATCAGCATTAGCAAGTGCAGGTCCATCAACAAACCGATTATTTTACTTATAGGCCTACTTAATTATTTACTGAGTATTTTTCTAATGTATTGCGGTGAACATGTGGAAACTATAAATAACAGTGCATACATTCGGCGAGCTCTAGCGTGAATGACTGATGTAACATAAACGTTGGTAAAACAAATCTTGCTCCATGCTTAATCTTTCCTCAAAGTAGTGAGATCGACAGACAGTCTTCATTAATAGACACAGTTTTAGGTAATAGTGGCCCACAAACTGATTAGCAGAAGTATTTAAAGGGGTCATATAATGCCATTTTTGTACAAGTTAATATGATTCTTTAGGGTCTAAATGAAAAGTTTGTAATATACTTGAATTAAAAATTCTCATTAGTATTGTAAGAAAACACTCATTTTACCTGGTCAAAAACAGCTCTGTTTTCAGCACGCCATTTAAGTGCATGTGTCTTTAATGATAATGAGCTTTGCTCACCCCGCCCGTCTGTTCGGTGGGGTGTTTTGACACAATACACGTGGAGTGTTGCCTTGACAACAGTTGAGGGTATATTTTGGAGAAAGAATGGCAGCGGGAGTCTCTGAGGACACATCTGTGCAACCGTATCAATTTGAACTGGAGTCGGACCCTGAACAAGATGACGGCCCCGAAGAAGTTCGACAATTAAGGCTCGAACAGGACGTTTCTGAATGGTTGGTTAACGTAATGTCACTTTGATCGATCTTTGTATGTACTGGCAGGGTAGAGTAGTGAGATACGAACGCTATGTGTTTACTGATGTATACGTTAGTTCATTGACAAATTGATGTTACAGCTAATGGTCATGAAAAACTTTTTTTCGGTAAATGTAGTCCGTGATGCGTAACGTTATCTATGCAGTGTTAGGTACAACTGTCCGGACTGAAGCACTAAAATTTTACTGATCTGTTTAAAAAATAACCAGTCTGTGAGACTATGACAGTCATTAGGCACATAAACAACACATACTCAGACAGGAGCTAATACCTTTTTCAATGTTCTTGTTTATAAAGCAGTCTGGTGAGAAATGATTCGCGCAAACATGAAAGCATTGACGTTGATCGTGGGGAATATTCCCTTCGAAAACAAAACTCAGCCACTGCGTCTTCAGCGGTTCGGATTTAGGAGTATCAAAATGACTGCTGTGTTCGTTATTACACCCAAGAACAGAACACCACAATCGCTTAGACGCCATTCTGCTCCAGCGTATCAACAATGGCGGACTATGATGACCGCTTGCTCAGGGCGGGTCTGTGTTGAAACGCTCCTGTCAATTAACAATCGTGGGAGGGGCGTCCGACCGTGTGACGTCACACGGTCAGACGGCTCGATTTGAGACGGGAAAACATATAAGGAGATTAAAAAAAAACCACTGGATGGATTTTTATCATTATATGATGGTTGTGTACAGGCACTGCCAACACACATTTCAGTACAATCAACTTGTAAAAGTGCATGTACCACTATATGACCCCTTTAAGTAAGACAGTGATAACATGAGCTAGCCAGTTAGCAGGAGACCTACACAATATAAATCTCAAAACTAAGTATTTTGAACACCATCTTTAAAGAGCAAGTGGTTTGCGAATCCTGCATTGAATTCCGAGATTTGAGATAAAATAAAATAAAGGGAACACAGCAAAAGTTTAGGATTACTGCTGTGGTATCGTGGTAAAGATGAATTTTAACCACTGATTCTTCACATGCTCGTCCTTGGGCAGTGAAAAAATCTGGCTTTACCTTCACATTGTAGAGCATAGCTTCTCCTCAACATGATGCTATCCAGTATCCACAGGAATCAGCTGCCAGTTTGAGGTTCAAGTTTTCCCTGGTGTCTGCGCGTGCAATATGTTAATGTTTCGTCTTGATGTTTGACTCAGAGTCGACTCTTACATTTGAAAGACAACTTTATATACGGTGTACTTTCAGATTTAAAACTTTGCAGGATGTTTTCATTCAATTAGAGCTGTGTTACACACTACATGAAAGGTCATTTTCAAAAATCCATAATAGGGGCCCTTTAGTATAACTCCTATTGTATTCGTCTGAAAGAAGAATGTCATGTACACTTAGGAGGACTTGAGGGTGAGTAAATCATGGGCTAATTTTCGTTTTTGGGTGAACTAATCCTTTAATGCAATGCTAATCAGCATAGCCTGTATCATAGAATTTAATAAAATAATATATTCTCACTCTGTGTTAAGAAGCAACATGAAACCACAGAAGTAATTTCAAACACGACTGAGATGTATTGTGATTTTGGAGCAAAACATGATATTAAACTAATAAATTGTAGTGTTTGATGGTATGCTAAGCAAACATACTAGCTTTCCCTGTTGTCAAGAGCAATTGTTTTATTACTAATTTTGAAAAGTAAGTCCAGGTAAGATCATTTGAATGTTTTCATTTGAATAATTTCATAATTGAAAGCAAAGAAGGTTAGCCTAAGTGAAAGGTCCGATTAAAAAAAAAAGAGAGATGTACAACAGTATGAATAAAAAAAGTGCTAGTAAAGTGGGGTATGGTTACCATGTTAAATTAAATGGTCTTTTTTATTCATTCTACCGCAAATGTGCTGGGAGGGAGCCCACTATTGCTATAGTAACAAACTACACTTTTACATGCATCATCATGCAATCTTATTTCACCATTGTTGAGGTTTTTTCAGCTTTGTACAAAGTTTGCTTTGTACATTTAGTTTAACTGTATTGTTAAAGAGGGTGAGCTTTACCATTCAATTGAACTGTTCACATTTTTAAGACACTTAACTTTTTACATTGTTCTTGCTCTGTTCTTGCTCTGTCCATGCAATAACTACCCATGTTATGAGCCAGGTTTTTTATTTACTTCAACTGCTCAGTGCTCTGGTATTATGGGATGACCCATTTCAGGAGTTGCCATAATTAAAATGTATGAGCATATGAGCATAGCTCTCTTACATTCACTAAAATATTGAAACGTTAGCGATACTGATTCAAAATACGAGCGCCAGTGATTAAATGTCAAAGCACGGTTTGAACGCCCTGCCCCCCCAGTCGAACTGGAAGTTTTGATTGGTTTTGCACCCGAGTCAGAACTGTCTGTTATTGGCTGAAGCACAGGGCTCCACCCCAGTAGTTTGAAAAGTGCCTGTCAAATGTCAGCTGTGCCTGTCAAATGTCAGCTCGCCCTGTTGCCCGTCGGCACCTTTGTCAAAGTACTTTGTACTTTTGGTGAAAAATAAATGTAGCGAAGTTGAATACTTCATTTTTATTCTACTCAAGTAAAAGGAACACTAAAGGAAAAGGAAAACATTAAAAAGCATCATATGACCCCTTTAAAAAAAAAAAAATCCCTTTTATTTTTAGATCCCTTTTATCTTTGCACCAGAAATCCTGCAGGTCAGAAAGACTTTGTTCTCAAACCTCCAGGCCATCACATGATTGTTGCTTTCTGATGAGATGCAAGTGTCTCAAATGCATTGCCGCTCCACCTCTGTGTGCAGTGTGAATGCTGTCTTGGAACTGAGCATGGGCAATGAAAAAAGTATTTACTGCATATGCACTGCAAAAGTAAAACAGGTGTTAGGAAAACAATAGGGCTTAATCCTTAGAAATTGCTATTGCTTTATTGCTAATAATCTTTAGCAAAACAATATAGTTTCAGAAACTTGGGAAAAGTACAATTACGAAGAATACTTCATTATTGTACACTGACAATCACATCATATTTCTATAGAGCAGGAGAGAAATCCGCATTCTCATTTCTCTTGATTGAATTCGTATTTCAGCCTTTTTCCAAAAACGGATGGTGAGCTAACACTATATAACCTTTTCAAATTAAGTGTTGCCTGATGTCCTTCCTCAAGTGGAAACCTTAGAGAACACGGTGAGCACGCAAACCACCCTCCTGAGAGAATCTCTCTGGCCCACCATTCCTCTCCAGCCTCCCTACCAGACCACCACCCAGAGACCCCCTTCCACTACTGACATGGCCCTGTTTTCTGAAGACCAGACCATACAGCAACCAGAAAACTCATGTCACAAGGTTAACATTTTAAATTCAGCACTTGATTTCATACAGGACTACTGCATCATAATGTATTCATCATAGTAAATGACAGTGATGAGCAAAAGCTAAATGTTTGATAATTGTTGATTGTCTACTTGAAATTGAAGAATTCTTGTTGGTGTATTGGCAGGTGTTTGTACTGAGTGAATTAAGCATGTTTACATGCACACTAATAAGCTGATCACTTCCAAAACTCATCTTATTTAATTAACCCATTGTCCTGGTTTACATGCAAACCAGTAAAAACCGGCAAAGCAAGGGAACCTGGGTTATTTCTGGTAGTGATGTAAAAACGTAATCATTTGTGTATCTGATTCTAATTATTATGTTTGTTATGTGAGTTGTATGCATTTGAGATGCACAATAATACAGTTGGAAACGGTGCCATTTTGCAAGTAGAATGCAGTTAAATGTGTGAACTTTTCTGCTGATATTTCCAGTTCTCATGAAGCTCATCTCTGGCCCCATCTCTTATTCTACTTTTCTTCTTTGTCTTGCAGATTGGTTACTCATCTGAATGGGTTCAGATCAATGGAGAGTTGAACACTGCTGTTTCCAGTAATTCCCTTGGGTTACCTTACATTTCTTTGTCAGACATTACTGAAAGATTTATGTCACATTCTCTGCAAACTGCTATGTGGGCAGGTGACATTACATGTTAAGACAGTTTTCTGACATGCATGTAGAGTGACATGCAGTAATCAGTCTGAAAGTTTTAAATGCCATTTTCAAGTTCTAGTGTAATCCTTGAGTTTATTATGAATTATTTTATGTTATCATTAATCCATCCTTATTTTTATTTATTTTTATATGGAAATGCTAATTTTGTGTTTTTCTTTAGTGGAGACAGAGAAATTTGAATTCTGTCAGAGGGCAGTCCATTCAGAAGAATCTGAGGATCAGGGAAAGGTGGGCTACTCACCACTCTTTGCTTGAGTACTAAAACAGCATTGTCCTCCTGAAACAATGTAATATAAACATATCAGAGAAGATTCTGCTAGTGTTAGTACTGCTTGTTGAGGTCATCATTTTTTATTCTCAACACTTCTCTTTTCATTTGGCATGTTGGCCTTTAAAATTTATGTCAATCAATTCCAGGTTTAATTGTTTTGGAGGTTGATTATTTTAATATTATCTTACCTTGATGGAGTGCAATTTATCCAGAAAAGCTGTTTTCTAATGTATATGCAAATTAGGCAACCAGATTTATCGATGAGTTGTCCGTTCTCTGGGCACAGGTGGACACAAGACCGATCCTGTTCTGCACCCAGCCAGGCAGACACAGAGAGGTAGAGGAAAATGAAGAGAGAGAGGAAGAGCAAGCTAACAGATCAGCAGAAATTTGCGTTATGCATACAGACGAGAGACAAGGTGCTGGGTAAGAAATGCAATCACATTAAAATAAATTGGTGAGATGGAACAAAAGAACACACAAACATATAAGGGCCATTCTACAGAATTGGTGCAAAGTCAGAGTTGGAAACATCTTGAATTTTTTTTGTTTTTTTCCCACAAATTTTGCATGTATGCAAATTGTATAATATCCAAGGTACGCTTTTCTAGTAATTGTGCAGTAAATTCTCATATTGTATTTTCAGAAAATGCTGGAATGTTTTCCTTCTCCCCAAATTTGTCACTACCGAAACACAATATTAAATAATTTATTAAGAAGGCTTATAATGACCTATTAAGATTTTGTTGACATCTACCTTATAAATATTTTTTTTTTTAAATATTTTTACAGGTTAAATCAATAAAGATTATAATTTTAATAATATTTTAAGTGTAATTTATGAGATTTGTTGTATTTTGAACCCAATCTTTCTTTGTAGAAGGCATAAAGTTTATCGTACTGATTTCAAAGTTAAGGATTCATTAGTCTGAATATGCATTGAACCAAACACCATCATAACATCTTAGTTGATAATTCAATATACTTTATTTTTGACAAAACATCCCATGTTACGGTAGTGACTGCACATTTTTGGTAGTGACAGTAATGTTTTGGTAGTGACCACAATACTTAGTTTGCCATGGCTGAATCAGACTGTCCACATTTTATGTTAATATAAATAAATAACTATGATGCACATATGCAGTCAGTACATATAGCAGACACACATCTGACAGTAAATATCTTATAAGAACACCTACAGCTATTCTATACTTTGGGTCTTGAGGTGCAAGTGAGAAGAGGTATTCTCATAGATTTTTCTTCCTAAAAAAACCCCAACAACTTACAATGTAGACTGTTTCAGAACCACTTTGTTTTATTTTCACATTTTCAACATTTTGTTTATGAGTCATTCAGATAAATCTCCAGAACCACTGAACTGTGTGTGTGTGTGTGTGTGTGTGTGTGTGTGTGTGTGTGTGTGCTTACATAAAACATTAATTTCAGAATAATTTTCAACCTTTGTTTGTATTCTCTCTGTTGTAGTTTTTCTTTTTTTTTTAGGCATGTTGGTGTTTTATGTCATTCTCCCTGTCAAGTTAATCATAGAAATTAACATTACTGACAACAACCTTACACCTAAGCTAGTATCTTGGACTGCAACCTTAAAGGGATACTCCACTTTTTTTACAACTCACCCAGAGTTAAACAGTTGAGTTTTACCGTTTTCGAATCCATTCAGCCGATCTCCGGGTCTGGCGGTGCCACTTTTAGCATAGCTTAGCATACATCATTAAATCGGACAAGACCATTAGCATCTCTCTCAAAAAAATGACCAAAGAGTTTCGATAGAGTTGCGATTTTCTAGGCTGATATGGCAAGGAACTATACTCTCATTCCTGCGTAATAATCAAGAAACTTTGCTGCCGTACCATGAGTCCAGCAGGCGTAATGATATGACGCAGCGCATGCCGCCTGATAATAGGCTACCGAGCTGGGGACTATTTTCAGGCGCTGCGTCATATCATTACGCCTGCTGGACTCATGGTACGGCAGCAAAGTTTCTTGATTATTACGCAGGAATGAGAGTATAGTTTCTAGCCATATCAGCCTAGAAAATCGCAACTTTACATTTTCCGTCGGTCTTAGTACACGATGTAACTACAGAAGAGTCAAGTTTTAAATAGGAAAAATATCGAAACTCTTTGGTAATTTTTTTGGGAGAGATGCTAATGGTCTTGTCCGATTCAATGATGTATGCTAAGCTATGCTAAAAGTGGTACCGCCAGACCCGGAGATCGGCTGAATGGATTCGAAAACGGTAAAACTCAACTGTTTAACTCTGGGGGAGGTCTAAAATGAGCCTATTTCCAAAAAAAGTGGAGTATCCCTTTAAGTAATTGTAACCTCATCACATTACAGAATTTTAACAGAATCTTGCATACTAAAACACTAAAACACTACTAAAACATACTACAGTAGTAATTATTTGCATAACTGTACTAAAATGTAGTTTATTCCTCCAAATAAAGGATTATGTGTTCCCTTTTGTCACTACCAAAACAATAATGTCACAACCGAAACTTCAAGACATGTTTCTGTTGTGACTGTTTTGGTAGTGACAATTTTAGATACTTTTGAGCCTAGCTCGAAGATGCTAATCAGCACATGGTTAGCAATCACTGGTCAGAACAGTTGAACACATATAACAACTAAATTTTATGGAATAACATCCAAAAAAAATTTCTCAATAGCAGAAAAAATGAGTTTGGTAGTGACATTCCTTAAAGTTACACACAGATTTTTAGACTTTAGAACACATTTACTTCAAAATGATGGGATCAATCTACTCACCATATAGCACATGAGAGAGAGGGACACAGGAATATTTCCTGATCAAAAATGTAGGTGTGTGGTTAAAATCAGTCTCTGCCAATGGACTACAACATTCACTGTTTTGGTAGTGACATGAAAATGCGGGACACGTTTTTTTTAGATAAAGTTTCATGATTTAAAAATAAAATATAAAATAAATATTTTTTTTAACTTCATTTTTTTTTAAACAAGAATGGAAAAATTTGCAATTTTTTTTTCAATATCATTTTCACAAGTTGAAATTTAGGGGTTAGGGTTTGGGACAGCCACTTCCTAATTGAAAGTAGCCCATAAATGATGATTTTATATATATAAAGCTTACTGATATCTTAAATATTATTGGGGGTTTCAATAGATAATTGAAGGATCTTAGTAAACATCTAAGATTTTAATAATTAAATCCTTTTCAAATGTGTTTTTTGGATGAGGGACAGCAGTTTGCACCAATTCTGTAGAATGGCCCATAAACAGTTAAAATAAACTGAATGACAATGCAATTCATGGAGTGGCTTTACTTGTGAATGTGTATATTTGTTTCTTCAGGGCTTGCTATATATTAAGCAGGTCATGAACTGCATTGTTTTATTGATTCATAATGTTTCCTGGGGTGCACATTTATAATGTTAGTATGATTTTTACATTGAAAATGGTCATAATTTAGAAATAGAAGGCATTTTTTCTACCCTGATTTTTAGCCCTCTGATTTGAACGCTCGTTTGAAGTGGTGTGTCTGCTGTGAGAATTCAGTGTAAATGCCCACTGCTGTGATTGGCTATCATCTTTGCATATGAAATAAGTATTACATGTGGAACTCTCTTGCGAGTCGAGAGAGAGAGAGAGAGAGAGAGAGAGAGAGAGAGAGAGAGAGAGAGAGAGAGAGAGAGAGAGAGAGAGAGACATACTCTAAACTTTTAGCACGTTTTTACTATTACAGCTCACAAGGTTAACTAATCGTGAAAAGTGTTGATTATAGCATTATACAGTGAGGAAAATAAGTATTTGAACACCCTGCTATTTTGCAAGTTCTCCCACTTAGAAATCATGGAGGGGTCTGAAATTGTCATCATAGGTGCATGTCCACTGTGAGAGACATAATCAAAAAAAAAAAAATCCAGAAATCACAATGTATGATTTTTTTTGAACTATTTATTTGAACTATTTATTTGTATGATACAGCTGCAAATAAGTATTTGAACACCTGAGAAAATCAATGTTAATATTTGGTACAGTAGCCTTTGTTTGCAATTACAGAGGTCAAACGTTTCCTGTAGTTTTTCACCAGGTTTGCACACACTGCAGGAGGGATTTTGGCCCACTCCTCCACACAGATCTTCTCTAGATCAGTCAGGTTTCTGGGCTGTCGCTGAGAAACACGGAGTTTGAGCTCCCTCCAAAGATTCTCTATTGGGTTTAGGTCTGGAGACTGGCTAGGCCACGCCAGAACCTTGATATGCTTCTTATAGAGCCACTTCTTGGTTATCCTGGCTGTGTGCTTCGGGTCATTGTCATGTTGGAAGACCCAGCCTCGACCCATCTTCAATGCTCTGACTGAGGGAAGGAGGTTGTTGGCCAAGATCTCGCGATACATGGCCCCATGAATGAAGTGTTTTGAGCGTTTTAGTGCGTTTTGAATGTGAAATGAACTGCAGTGAAGCTTAAGGTTGGTTATGAGTACTGAGTGAAGGGTTTTGAAAAAATGAGCCTGAAGGTCCTTTCACACTGGACGCGATTTTGACGCACGAATAATTTGCGCGATGGTTTTATTTTTTAATCAGCTGTTTGTGTAATGAGTGCTTCCACACTGAACGCGAATGTGCTGCAGTGAAAAACCGCTTCGATGTCTTTTTTTTTTTTTTCGGCGACAGAAAAGGCTTCAGCCAATCACAAACTACAAGGACAACGATTTGAAAGACAATGTGTGGCGTAGCATTGCCAACCAACTCGATTATCTCAACTGTGAGTATATTGTGTGATAGTTTTAGTCGTTGTATAGTCCTGTGCTGTGTAGGCTAGTAGGCTAAACTACAGTTGGGATAGAAAGCTAACACTATTATCGTCAAAGATAGAGACAGAGACTGTGTTTACTTTGAAAATGTAACAAATTGTAGTGAGACTATTTAGGGCTGCTTTTAGTATACTATACATTCTTTGTGTGAGATATACAGTTTCTAGTCGAATGATTTTAACTTGTTACTTCGTGTGTTACATGTAATGTTACATGTACAGGGGGTGGTGTGGCGCAATGGATAAGACACATGCCTTTGGTGTGAGAGACCCGGGTTCGAATCCACTGTGAGACACCAATGTGTCCCTGAGCAAGACACTTAACCCCTAGTTGCTCCAGAGCCATGCGACCTCTGACATATATAGCAATTGTAAGTCGCTTTGGATAAAAGCGTCAGCTAAATGAATAAATGTAAATGTAATGTGTAACATGTTTAGTTGAAGACGCAAAAAAAAAAAAAAAAAACAGTCCCGGAACGCGCGCTGTGTGAACAAAAGCCGTAATAATGCCGTGTCGTAGTGATGACGCTGAAGCCGGGATCGTTCGCCAGCTGTGAAACGGTACGTAATGCGCAAGTTTATGATCGAATCAGAGAAAGAAAATCAACCCGGTCACACTAAATGCGTCTCTATAGCACACATTGTGTTTATCGTGCAATTTATACGCCAAAATGAGTTTTTACGTGCATATGATACGCATGGGTAGGATTAGTCGTGTGGGGTGCGTGTGTATTACACGCAATAAAGTGCGCATCAAATGCACGCGAAAACTGCGTATCATATGCACGTAAAAACTCATTTTCGTGTATAAATTGCACGATAAACACAGAGAAATCGCAGCTCATAAGCAAACTTAAAGGGCACCTATTATGCAAAATTCACTTTTACATGGTGTTTGAACATAAATGTGTGTTGGCAGTGTGTGAGCAAAACCACCCTAGAATGATAAAAATCCACCCAGTGGTTTTTTTACAATCTCAATAAATCAAAAGCACTGTCTCAGAATGAGCTGTTCTCAGATTCGGTGCAATGTGACGTAGAATTGCGCAAGCCCCTCCCACAACTCCTTGATTGACACTGCTGTTTGAGCCTAGACCCGCCCTGAGTGAGCTGCACACAGAGTCCGCCATTGTTCGAAGCTGGAGCAGCTGTAGACAAAAATGTCTCCTAAGCGATTGAGGTGTGCTGTTGTTGGATGTAAGAATGAACATAGCAGTCTTCATTTACTCTCGTTGTTACTCGAGGATGGATCTGTACTGTTTGTGATCCAGCTTACAGTCTCCAGAGCGACAGTACTAACGTTACTGACCACGGCAGAAATGAAAGTGAGAGCGCGCACTTTATGACAGCTCATCGAGGCATTTTACGGATATAAGGTTTACCAGTTTATTTAGCACCCACTGAAAAGGTGTGTATATATTTGTTTACTGTTAGTTGTAACGAGTGTTTTGTGTACTTCGCTGTGTATGTTGTTGATAATGAAAGGGAGAGAGAGCGAGAGTTTATGGATAAGACTTTAATATGCACTTCTTATACTGTGTTTATTCAGGTATTACAGTGATTCTCTGGAGTAAAACTAACGCTCATCTTTTGTGTGATGTACAATAAACTTCACTGAACTCATCAGTATAACGTTATTTTGGTCATCATTCGGACGGGGTTTGCTACAGCAGGCTTGTATTAAAAGTGGATAAAAGCAGATGACAAATAAGTTATAACCATAATTAAACTACACTATACCTGTTCTATCTCATACAGCATATTCTCTGGCTCTGTGGGCATTATTGTCCGACTCCGAGTCGAAATGAACACCGCAACTGAGAGTTTCTGTTCTGATATTATCAGATGAGATTGTCCTGACTGAAGCGCGTGCAGCGTCATTGTCCTGACCCCCTGGGCCGTGCAGCAGCAGTTAATTTGCATTTAAAGGGCACACACTAAAACAGCGCGTTTTTCTGAGCCCTCAAAAAATGACAATTTAAACATGCTGTAAAAAATGATCTGTTGGGTATTTTGAGCTAAAACTTCACATACATACTCTGGGGACATCAGAGATTTATTTTACATCTTGTGAAAAGAGTCATAATAGGTGCCCTTTAAGATGCTGCTGAGACATTACAAGTCACATCGATGTCACTTGTCTTTACGGGATTTTTACAGGTTGTGTGTGAACGGAAAATGACAAAAAGGTTGTGTTTCAGAACAGAAACTCTGATTCCGGAAAATCACTGGCAGTGTGAATGAACCAAAATCAATGAACCCGGGTCAAATCCCGGGTCACTTTATCCGCATTAGCATACTCCCCTTCAGACTCTCTGTTCTTTAAGATTGGGTGCACCCCTTACGAAAATTAACCATGGTTTTACTATAGTAAAACTGTAGTTAACTATGACCTTAGTAACCGTGGTATTTTGGCGGATACCATGGTTTTGATACCATGGTTTTACTACAGTTATATTGTAGTAATATTATAGTAAAACTGTAGTTAACTATGACTGTAGTAACCGTGGTATTTTGGTGTGAACCATGGTTTTTAAAAACCATGGTTTTGATACCATGGTTTTACTACAGTTATATTGTAGTAATGCTACAGTAAAACCATAGTAACCATGACTGTAGTTTTCTCCAAAAACCACGGTTACTACAGTCATGGTTACTATGGTTTTACTGTAGTATTACCACAGTGTAGCCATGGTTTTACAAAATTCTTGAATTACATTTAAGCCATTTACTTACAACAAACATCTACAAAATAACAACAGAAAGAAGTTACCATTCTATGATACAGACTTTATTACAGAAATTACATAATCTGAAAAAATATAAACTTGCATTTGTTCTCACATGTGACATAAAACAATAAACTACAAAGTTATACAAAATTATTGGTGATAAAGTGGTGCTGTGCAATGGTTAAATTCAGTTGCTAATTTACAAATAAAAAAAATAGCAATTTGTTCCACTGTAATAATGATTTATATACAAAAAATAACACAAATAAACATGACTTACACTGAAAAAAATAAAACCTTGGATCAACTTAAAAAAATTGAAGTAATCAATCACACGAAATATTTGACATTGACTCAAAGTAAATAATTTAAATTAGATTAACCTGAAAAGTTTAAATCCATGCAACCACTTTTTAAAGGTTGATCCAAACTAATTATTTTAAGTTAAAACAAACTAATATGTATAGGTCCCAGTAAATTAATTATTTTAGGTTGTCTCAAATAAAAAAATAACAGTTGTCATTATTTGAAATGTATAATAAATCAAATTTAAAAAAATGCTTTTAATACATTTTTATCAATGACTACTCAGAACACTTTCCTTTAGAACACATTTATTTATTGTTCAATAAACTGACAACACTGAACATCGGTTTCAAATGTATGAAGATGAAGTCTGCTTCACACAAAAATACTTTGAGCCCACAAATTTGTTACATATTTCAAATCATCACTTGATGATATCTCATTAGTAGTAATATTAAATTAGGAAGGTTTGTCCTGACAGAACACATTAAATGTTATGACAGTATTGTATACCTGTTTCAAATGTATATGATGAACAGTCTCTTTTAGCTGAACACCAGAGACAAATCCTGAAACTGCTCCTCAGACAGTGAACAGTGGAACTCCTAAGACACTGACAGAGTTTCTGATACAGAGCTGTAAGCTCTACATTTAAATACAACTAATTTATATGTAATAGCTCAAACAAAACTCTGAGCCAAAAAAGTTGGTGGCGAGGCTGGTAGCCATCGAACTTGGGCCTACTGCCTACTCTGTGCTGTACAGCTGGGTGGTCAGTCTAGTGACTTTTGGGGTCATCTTTTTTCCTTCAAGCTCCATCAGGACCTTTTGCACAAGTTCAAAGGTGAACTGCAGCCTTTTCGGATATTTTAGGTTAAGTGTGTATATGAGCCCAAAGACCATGGCAAAAGCAGTTGCAACCGATGGCAACTCGTACAGGACCTCTGTTCCTTCGATGACAATTTTAATGTCTTTGGGTGGATGGAGAGGATCCTCTTTCCCAGTGATAAAGATCGCCATGGTTGTCTGCTCCAGTTCTTCAACCTCATTTTCCTGCATAAAAAAAAAAAGAGAGAAAATAAGTACGTTATAGTTTCAGAAATCTCCCGATTTCATGTTAGATCATAATGTGCCAAGCTCTTATACACTCTAAACTTTCAAAACTTGAATAGGCGCAAATCAAACGAATCAAATGTTTATTACAAGGGGTGTGACTAGATTAAACAGGGTATCTGCACAATTGAATCAACTCCGCCCAGCTGATGCAACACCAGCGTACTGGAATGCTATCTAAAATCTGGAATGCAATCTAAAAACTGGAATGCTACCTAGCTCTGTTTGAGACTGAGCTGCAATTTATCAGAGGTGCTGAAGTTAAAATGCGTTTGGATTTGTGGTGAGATTTCTGCTTGATCAGAAGTGTTTTCTCAAGGGCTGCACGATATTGGAAAAATACAGGAACAGGAATTCAATTGCTCTATTTGAAAATAATTTAGCATCCTAAAATGATTGGGGTGATTTTGAAGGGGAAAATGCATAGAAAATAAAAAATAAATAAAGCTGGAGAATTATTTTTATTCAGAAATATTTTTTTTTAGTGCAAACCAGCCATTCTTGAGACTGATTGTCTCATTAGTAACAAACTGTGTGTATCTAAGAACTCTTAAATCGGAGTAAAAGTAAATCGGTGGTGAAAGTAATAGTAACTAAATACTACTACTACAACAACAACATAGTAACGTAAAGAGTAACATAACTTGTAAAAAGTATTTTAATATTACTTTGAGTTAAGTCATTTGCAAATGGATTCGTTTGGACGCACTTTTTTTGGACACTGTTTGGAAGACGGGAAAAAAAAGATCGTTTTGGTACGTCTGGACGTGGTCTAAGTGTTTACTGCTCAAAATTCAGTAATAATTCAGCATCAAAGATTTCTTATAAATAGTGTTAAAATGAGCTGAGTTTCACGTCACACCCCTATTTATTAAATATGGCAAGGAAAACCTAGACTATGACCATGTTAGTCTGTAGGTGTTAACTGTGTGAGCAAGTGAGAGAGATGCCCTTACCTGGTATTCTTTGATAAGGTGCTCAACAGGTTCGCCGAAGTAGATCATCAGAGATTTGAGGATGCATTCTCTTCTGATGCTGATGTGCACAGTCTGAGTAAGAACAGTTACTAAGAATTAAAATTAAACATAAAAAAAAAAAAAAAAAAACTATTCAGCCATGGATCCCACTGATACACAACTTATTCATAGATACCTCATCTAAAACCTGCAAGGTCCTGGTGGTCTTCTCTTTCACAACTCCTCCCTTGCTCCTGATGACCTCCAACAGTTTGGTGGAGTGCTTGTCCAACTGCGCTATAAACTTTGTCTCCAAGGGAACTGTTGTGATTCGCATGAACTCAGCATTGATCTAAAAAGTAGAGCATACAGAAATAAGTTTAGAAGTTTTTAAGATGGTGAACACAAAAGGGAATCACCAGCACAACCTTACTAAATTATCGCCTACAACAAAAACAACTCATAAGTGAATCAACAGTTAGGTAGATCTAACCATTTTCAACTGTAAGCTTTAAGACATTTGCTCGCATGGATTTAACTGGTCTTAGACAAAGTGCCATGCCTGTGAAACTACACTACAGGTCAACAATTAAGTGAGTAAATGAATGGGTGACTAATGTGTCTGAGGTGCTTTGCATCAGCTCTAAAAATACAGTAATATCGGCAAATAAACATTTTCTAGGCTCTTCGCGCCACACATTAAAAACGCTCAGCAGAACAAACGCATTTGAATTCACGAACATAACATTAGCTGTAACATTAACTAACTTACACGTGGTAACTTTAGCTAACATCAATGCCCCCACAAAATGCATTTAGAAATGATAGTTTGCATTTATTAGCCAGTTAGCTAGCGACCTGTGATAGCAAGTTACTCACCCACGACCAGAGGGCGGCTAACGTAACCTAACGTTAACGTTATAGTTTGAATGAAGAATGCTAACGTTACTAAGTTAGTGCTATCTTATCATTTACATGCTATCAAGCGTGAGTGCTGAAAATACAGCCAGAGTCAAGGCCAGTCAGGTATACTTGGAAAAAAAAACGTTAACAGTAACGTTAGACAAAGATTATTGTTTTTACCTTGCTCGTCGTAGTTCTTCTGTGTCGCAGCCTGGCTGGAGGGGTCTGTTGAAGTGTACCGTACCGTCACGGCCGCCGCTCAACAGATTGTGTGTGTGTGTTCTTCGCAGACAGTTCAACTGTAACGGACGTTTTTTTTTTTTTTCAGGTCAGGTCAGAGAGCGGGATCTCCACCTTAACAACGCGCATGTGCAAATCATGCTTAATCTAATAAAAATACTCTGATCAAATGAATAAATTCAGTTTAATGTCCCGCTGCCAATTTAGATTAGATTAGATTAGATTCAACTTTATTGTCATTACACAAGTACAGGTACAAGGCAACGAAATGCAGTTTAGGTCTAACCAGAAGTGCAATAGCAGCAAGTGCAGGATATACAGTGGTTCATAAGTGCAGAACATGGATATGTACTGAATAAATATAGAGTTGAATACTATTATAAACAAAAATTTACAGATAGATTGTCCTATGAATATAATATACAGATAACTATTACTGTGAACAGAATTTACAGCTAGATATGTACTGAATATAATAATATACAGATGGCTATTACTATAAACAGAATGTTTACAGATAGATATGTACTGAATATAATATACAGATGGCTGTTACTATAAACATAATTTTACAGATAGATATGTACTATGAATATATATACAGATGGCTGTTACTATAAACAGAATGTGAGCATAATATACAGATGGATATTACTATAAACAGAATTTTACAAATAGATATATGTATAAGTTAGGCTAATGAGCAGTATAACAATGGATTTAAAGTAGTGCAAATAAAGTTTGGACAGAAGCTATCCGAGTGAGTGCAGTGGAAAGTAATTGCATATTACAGTTAAGGTACGATATTGCAATGTATATATAACAGTCGGTACTGTAAATAACAGTCGGCAGTGCAAATGAGCATATTCCAGTCAAGGTAGTAGTGCAAGATGCATATGTAAACAGTTGTTACTGTAATAACAGTCAGCAGTGCAAATGAACATTATAGTATTGCAAATAACAAAATGGAGGCAGGTGTGAGGAGGGAGAGGAGAGTCAATCAGTATATGAGGGGAGTGGGATCAATGAGGGTTAGAGTTTAATAAAGAGACAGCTCTGGGGAAAAAACTGTTCTTTAGTCTGCTGGTCCTGGTTCGGAGGCACCTGAAACGCCTGCCGGAAGGCAGGAGAGAAAACAGTCTGTGGGCTGGGTGAGAGGAGTCCTTAAGGATGCTGCGAGCTCGATGCAGACAGCGTTTCCTCTGGATGTGCTCGATGGCAGGTAGTGGAGTCCCAGTGATGCGCTGGGCGGTTTTCACCACCCGCTGCAGTGCCTTGCGCTCTGCAACAGAACAGCTCCCATACCACACTGTAGCACAGTTGGTCAGGATGCTTTCTATTGCACAGCGATAGAAGTTCACCAGGATAGTGGAGGAAAGCTGATTCTTCCTCAGTGTCCTCAGGAAGAAAAGGCGCTGGTGAGCCTTCTTGACCAGGCTGGAGGTGTTGGTTGTCCAGGTCATGTCCGCCGAGATGTGGGTCCCCAGGAACTTGAAACTGGAGACACGCTCAACAGCCATTCCATTGATGTGGATGGTGTCGTGTGTGCCTCTTGACACTTTCCTGAAGTCCACGATGAGCTCCTTCGTTTTGGTGGTGTTGAGGAGCTGGTTATTTTCGGTGCACCATGTGGCCAGGTGCTTGATCTCCTCCCTATAGGCAGTCTCATCGTTGTTGCTGATGAGACCAATCACCGTAGTGTCGTCCGCAAACTTGACGATGGAATTAGATCCGTACACAGGCTTGCAGTCGGAGGTGAAGAGGGAGTAGAGGAACGGGCTTAGCACACAGCCCTGTGGTACACCAGTGTTGAGTGTGATGGATGTGGAGCAGTTGGAGCCTGATCGAACATTCTGGGGTCTGTTGGTCAAGAAGTCCAAAATCCAGTTGCACATGGAGGTGTTGAAGCCCAGGTCTCCAAGTTTGGCTATTAACTTAGTTGGGATGACAGTGTTGAATGCTGAGCTGAAGTCAACAAACAGCATGCGTGCATAAGTGTTCTTATTGTCCAGATGTGTGAGCACAGAGTGCAGTGCCATGGAGACTGCATCCTCTGTGCTCCTATTGCTACGGTAGGCAAACTGGTGTGAGTCCAATGTGGATGGTAGAGAGTCTTTTAGGTGTGCCAGGACCAGCCGCTCAAAGCACTTCATTACGATGGGTGTGAGTGCTACAGGGCGGTAGTCATTAAGGCACTTCGGGCTGGAGTGTTTTGGCACTGGCACAATGGAAGTGCATTTAAAGCATGTTGGTACAGTTGCTTGGGCAAGAGACAGGTTGAAAATGTCTGTAAAAACCCCAGCGAGCTGCTCCGCACATGCCCTGAGTACGCGTCCAGGGATGTTGTCTGGTCCAGCAGCCTTGTGCGCGCTGATCCTGCTCAGTGCATTGCAGACATCTGTGGAGGAGAGTGTGATCGGTGGGTGGTCAGCTGAGGATTTAAGCTTGGTGGCAGTTTCTCTGTTGTCTCTTTCAAAGCGAGCATAAAAGTCATTTAGCTCGTTCAGGAAGTTGACATCAGTGGCTGCGGGGGTGGAGTGAGAGGGTTTGTAGTCACTGATGGCCTGAATGCCCTGCCACATGCGCCGAGGGTCAGCGTTGGAAAAGTGTCCCTCTATCTTAAGCTTGTAGCAGTGCTTGGCCTCTTTGATGCCCCTTTTCAGATTTGCTCTGGATGTGCTATAGGCTTGTGCATCTCCTGATCTGAAGGCAGTATTGCGTGTCTTCAATAGGAGTCGCACTTCCCTGTTCATCCATGGCTTCTGATTTGGGTATGTGGTGATCTGCTTCTGGGTTGTAACACTGTCAATGGTGGTATTAATATAATCCAGTACAGAGGAGGAGTAGCAGTCAATGTCCGTGTGAGAGCCACTGGTGGCTTGAGAAGCAAACATACTCCAGTCTGTGTGTAGAAACCTTTCCTGGAGTGAGAAATCTGCCCCCGCAGGCCACACCTTGATGGTCTTCACTGATGGCTTCACGCGATTGATCAGAGGTGCATATTTGGGGGTGAGGAACAAAGAAAGGTGATCTGACTGTCCCAAGTGGGGGAGGGGTGTCGCGACGTAAGCTTCAGCCATGTTTGTGTAAACATGGTCTAAGGTTTTGTTTCCTCTGGTGTGACAGGAAACATGCTGGTGAAATTTCGGTAGCACTGACTTTAAGTTTGAATGATTAAAATCACCCGCAACAATAAACGCAGCTTCCGGGTGAACGGTCTGTTGTTTACTGATGGCTGCGTGAAGTTCTTTCATAGCAAACTTGGCATCAGCATCCGGGGGAATATAGGCTGCAGTTATAATAGTGGAAGTGAACTCCCGCGGTAGATAAAACGGTCTACATTTAACCATGAGAAACTCAAGGTTAGCTGAACAATGTCTCCCAACAATAGCAGAGTTTGTGCACCAAGCTTTGTTAATGTAAATGCACAATCCACCACCTCTGGTCTTACCGGAGCCATGTAATGTTCTATCCGCCCGGAATGTATGGCGTCCCGCTAGCTCAATAGCGTTGTCCGGTATTCCGCTGTTTAACCATGTTTCCGTGAAAATTAGAACATTACAGTTCAAAAGTCTCTTGCTGTATGTGATGTTGAGTCGAATCTCCTCCATTTTGTTCAACAGCGACCGTACATTGGCAAGGAAAATGCTGGGTAAAGAGAGCCGGTGTGGTGTTAGCTTTAGCTTAGCTCTTAGTCCTCCGCGCTTCCCCCGCCTTTGTTTACGATCTCGCCGGCGCCTGCGAGCACTTCCGCCCGGCCGGGCAGAGTGCATAGCCTCGGGTGATCTGGCGATCTCAGGAAGGAGTCGAAGGTTGTCCATAAAACTGTCGGAAATTCGCAAACCAATATCCAAAAGCTCACCTTGGGTGTACGATGTTAAGGCACAACTGTTCTGGACGAACAGACCCGAAATGAGCAAGAAAAATACTGCTAAATTACAGAATCTGGAGAGACCGCGAGCCTCGCGATGTACTCGCGCCGCCATCTTGGATCAAAAATTTGATAAATTGGATCAATTTATATTGTATCCATGTAAAAAAAATGGATTCAACCATAAATATAAACTAAAACATTTACTTTAAATGAAAAAACTAATAATTTTAAGCTATTTCAACGAGAAAATACACATTAAACGAACAACAGCAATGTTAGACTTTTTTCAGTGTAGAGCACCTTTAAATACACAGCATCTACCTCCTCTAAAAATGTCTATAACCTGTAAACACGTGTCCAACACAAGCATGTTTGCAATTTATACTGTACATACATTAACAAGATGACAACAACATTACTTAATTACTTCATTACTTAAAAACATTACTAAAAGTTTAATGGAAAATAGGGGTGTAACGGTTCACAAAATTCACGGTTCGGTACGTTTTTCGATACAGCAAAAAGAAAGAAATGCCAGAGTTCTCTTACGAGAGGTTCTCTCGTATTGCGTAAGCTAGCTTACGCTGCGGGAAAGTCTCCTTTCTCGAGATACTGAAGCCAAAAATTATCCTTAATTTTTTAAATCTTGTCAACGCAGTGCGGCAGCCTGCAGACCTAGGGCAGGCGAATCGCGTGCCCATTGGCTGCTCTGCGGCAACTGCAGCAGCCTATGGCTTGCGCTTGGCGCGCTCAATGCATCACAGCCCGTCATTAGGGGTGTGGCTTAGCGTATATAAGCAAGGTACAGAGGCTGCTTCGCTGATTTTCTGTCTCTTCAGCGAAGCTCTTCGCATCGCATCTCTGAGGAAGCCGCCGTCGAATCAAGCGACCAGCACGCCGAGGTTTTCAGCCTGAGGACGCCGGCCGCTTCGCCGCCTTCAGCCTTCCCTGCCTGCTGCGCCATCCGGCATACATATCCTTTACTTGCTCTGTGTTGTGTGTTTGTGTGTTCGCCCCGCGACACACTTGCATCTAAAAGAGCGCGAGGCGTTGTTGCAAATGCCTCGCTCATCCTGTGGCTCGTGTGAGCCACGCTCAGCGACAGAGACCGCCATGTATCTGCGCTCTCTGCCTGGGCTTCTATGACAGCTGAGCGCTCGCCGGAGCCCCTCCCGCGAGCCTCGCTATTTCCTTCTCCCCCCCACCTCCCGACGCGCAGCGGCCGGCTTCGCCCGCACTGCCGTCGCCTCAGGGGATGAAGCAGACAGCGCTGTTTTCTTGGACAGCTGCTTTCTCCCCTCTGTCAAGCCGCGCAAACGGCGCCGCTCACAAGGGGTGTCAGAAACGGACGGTCTCGGGCTATAGCTTCCTTTACGTTACAAGAAAGCTACCCCCCGGACGACGCACGCCCCTCCCTGCGCTCTCCCCCTCTGTTCGAGCCGCGCAAACGCGCCGCTCACAAGGGATGTCAGGAGTAGACGGTCACGGGCTGGCTTCCTTTACGTTATAAGAAAGCTACCCCGCGTCTCGGTCGCGCGCGTCACTCTCCGGCCACCTCCGTTTCTCACACATTTCTCAGTCCCCTCCTAAGCTCAGGCGACTAGAAATATCAATATTGCAGTAAACGAGCCTGTTTTAATACACGCACGCCTGCAAACATACGATGTCATAGCACATGATGACATCTTCCCGCTCTCTCTCCCTTGTTCGAGCCGCGCAACTGCGCCGTTCTCAAGGGATATCAGAGCGGACGTCACGAGCACCGGCGAAAAGAGGAAGAGAGAGTGTTTTCGTCCCGCCTAGGCCGGACTACCTCCAGTCCTCGTTTATTCTCAGTCCCCTCCAAGTTCAGGCGGCTGGAAATACTATACTGCAGTAACGAGCCTGTTTTATTACACGCGCGCGTCTGCAAACAAACGCCGAAACGAAACATCGCTCGGTCATATGCTCGCACTAACTAAAAGATTATGTGTGCTCCTGTGGCTCAGTGGCAGAGCATTGGACTTCCACACGGGAAACCCGTGTTCGAATCCGGCTCTGGCAGCAGATAAATATTTTTTCTGCTGGCTTCTCCGAGCTCGCGGCCAGCTTTCTCACATACAGAAAGCGAACCCGTATCTCGCAGGATGGTGCTTGAGTATTTATGAGCGTCTAAACTTATGAGCCATCAAAGCTTCTCGCTCTATCAGTTTCCTATAACACCGATGGTGTTATACGTGTAGAAAATGTGCCCACTCCCACGTGCTCACTGCTACACACAAACACGGTCTCCCCGGTAACGTCCACAGAGCGCACTCTCTTAAAGCGGTCACACGCCGCTTGAGTACTAAGTGTAGGAAATGTGCCCACAACTCTGTGCTCACACCTACCCGTTGCTCGCTCTGCCACTCAGTTACCCCGGGTTGCAGATCCTCTAAAGCTCACTAACATTCCAGCTCTAGCCGAAGATAAGTGTAGAAAATGTGCCCACTCTCATGTGCTCACTGCTTCACACAAACACGGTCCCCATGGTAACGCGCTCAGAGCGCTCTCTCTTAAAGCGGACACGCGCCGCTCGAGTACTAAGTGTAGTAAATGTGCCCACAACTCTGTGCTCACACATACCCGCTGCTCGCTCTGCCATTCAGTTACCTCGGGTTACAGACCCTCTAAAGCCCCGAAACACTCCGGCTCCGGCCGAGGGTGTCATAAGTGTAGAAATGTGCCCACTCCCATGTGCTCACTGCTTCGCACAAACACGGTCCCCATGGTTACGCGCTCAGAGCGCTCTCTCATAGGCGGACACTCGCCGCTCGAGTATTAAGTGTAGTAAATGTGCCCACAACTCTGTGCTCACACCTACCCGCTGCTCGAGTTGCAACGGCTCAGGCCGAGGGGATATTAAGTGTAGAAAATGTGCCCACTCCCATGTGTTCACTGCTTCACACAACATGGTTCCCATGGTAATGCGCTCAGAGCGCTCTCTCATAAAGCGAAAACACGCCGCTCGAGTATTAAGTGTAGTAAATGTGCCCACAACTCTGTGCTCACACCTACTCGCTGCTCGCTCTGCCATACGGTTACCCCGGGTTACAGACCCTCTAAAGCTCCCAAAAACACTGGCCGTGTTATAAGTGTAAACCCTGCGCCCGCTCACGAGCACGCGCACTCACTTTCAGACACTATATCCCCCACGCCGCTCTCGCGCCAGGGCTGTTTGACAGCAAAACGCGCTCCATCCTTCAGGACCGAGCTACTGAACGCTGTACAGCCAGCCAATACTGTTTATCAGCCCCCGTGTTCGAGCACCGGCGGCGCGCGCGCCGCCCCATCCTCTCTGATACAGGTTCTCCATCCCGCGCAGCGCGGCGATCTGAACCCAGAGACCATTCGACCCCTAGCTATGCGTGCAAAAGCATGGGAAGCTATTCAGGGCGCGTCAGAATGGGTGTTGAACACTACAAAACACGGCTATTCGCCTCAATTCGCTCGTCGCCCCCCGCGCTTCTAGCGCAGACGGAGACGAAAGTGGGTTTAGAAGCAGCGCACCTGCTTCGAGCAGAAATAGCGAAGCTGCTGCGCAAAGGGGCCATAGAACAGGTTCATCCTTCCTTGAGCGAGTCAGGCTTTTACAGCCGTTACTTCCTCGTTCCCAAGAAGGACGGAGCATTAAGACCTATTTTAGGTCTGAGACATCTGAACACGGCTCTCATGAGACGGCCGTTCAAGATGATTACAACCAGACAGATCCTTGCGCAGATCCGCCCAGGAGACTGGTTTATCTCTCTTGATCTGAAAGACGCGTATTTCCAGATCCAGATAACCCCCCGTCACAGGCCATTCTTGAGATTCGCCTTCGACGGTCGAGCTTATCAATACACAGTCCTGCCGTTCGGCCTGTCTTTAGCACCCCGTACATTTACGAAATGCATGGACACGGCTCTCGCTCCCCTGAGAAGTCAGGGAATGCGAATTCTGAACTATCTGGACGACTGGCTTGTTCTAGCGCAGTCAGAGACAGAACTTGTGTCTCACAGAACAGCGCTTCTCAGCCATCTGGAAGGTCTGGGTCTAGCGGTCAATTGGACCAAGAGCTCGCTCTCGCCCCGTCAGTCAATTTCCTTTCTCGGAATAGAACTGGACTCGGTGGCGATGACGGCCAGATTGTCGGAGCAGCGCGCGCCGCCGCATCCGGCGCCTCGCCGCATCCTTCAAAGAAGGCAATCGGGTTCCTCTGAAAGCATTTCAGCGCATCCTGGGGCATATGGCCTCAGCTGCAGCAGTGCTTCAGCTGGGTTTACTGCGCATGCGCCCGCTTCAACGCTGGCTAAGAGCGCGAGTATCCCATTGAGCCTGGGCGACCGGCGGCTCGCTAATCAGAGTGACTCAGGGCTGTGTCTCAGCCCTGCAGCCCTGGCTAGCAGCCGAATGGTATCACACTGGAGTGATTATGGGAGTGATTTCACACCGGAAAGTTGTCTCAACAGACGCGTCCAACCTAGGTTGGGGAGCGCTCTTCTAAGGCAGACCGGTCTATGGCCGCTGGTCAGACCAGGAGAATCTCCTACACATAAACTGTCTAGAGATGCTCGCGGTCGAGAAAGCGCTCATGCACTTCCTCCCATTCCTCCATGGTCACCATGTTCTAGTCCGCACGGACAACACATCAGTAGTGGCCTATGTGAACCATCAGGGCGGTGTCAGATCAAAAAAAAAAAAAGCTCTGCGCCCTAACGGAACGCCTCCTCGTATGGGCTCAGCACTCTCGGCGCTCTCTGAGAGCATCGCATGTGCCTGGCCATCTGAACGAGGGCCCCGACAGACTGTCCAGGGACAACGTTCCCCTGGGGAGTGGTCTTTACACCCCCAAACAGTCCAGTCGCTGTGGCGCCGCTTTGGCAGAGCGAAAGTCGACCTCTTTGCGTCAAAAGACAACGCACACTGCCCAGTATTCTTTTCAAGGACGCGCTGGCCCAGACGTGGCCCAGCGGCCCGCTATATGCTTTTCCCCCGGTCTCTCTGCTGCCTCAGGTCATCGAGAGAGCCAGGAAAGCGCGCCACACAGTGCTCCTCATAGCCCCGTTCTGGGAGAACCAAGCTTGGTTCCCGGAACTCATACAATTGGCAGATTCAGCCCCTTGGCCGATCCCGGTGCGGAGAGACCTTCTCTCTCAAGCCCGCGGCTCGATTTGGCATCCCCACCCAGAGCGCTGGTCTCTGCATGCGTGGAGCCTCAACAATTACATGCTGATCTACCAGAAGGGGTGATGAACACGATCATACAATCTAGAGCTCCCTCCACGAGGCGGCTCTACACGTCTAAATGGTCGGTGTTTAACAAATGGTGCACTGCCAGAGGGCTCGATCCACAGACATGTGGGGTCTCGCAAGTATTGTGCTTCCTTCAAGAGCTACTGGACGCGGGCAGGTCCCCCTCCACGCTCAAAGTCTATGTCGCGGCCATTTCAGCGCTCTCTGTCTCAGAGCCGGGCCGCGCATTAGGAAGGAACGAGTTTGTCACCCGCTTCCTTAGAGGAGCGAGAAGGATGAACCCCCCGCGACCCCCTTCGGTTCCTATGTGGGATCTTTCACTGGTCTTAGACGCCCTGAAAGCACATCCCTTTGAACCCCTGGAAACTGTGGATATGAAATACCTCACGCTCAAAACCGTTTTTCTGATAGCACTGTCTTCAGTAAAACGTGTGGGAGACCTTCACGCGTTATCCACTAACGCTGCGTGCCTCGAGCTCGGACCCAATGACTCTAAGTTATTCTCAGACCGAGGCATGGGTACGTCCCCAAAATTTTGGGCACTCCCTTCAGAGCGCAGGTCATTTCTCTTTCAGCCCTGCCGAATGCTGGCTGCGAGGCAGATAGTAATCTCCTCTGCCCAGTTAGGGTGCTGAGAAGCTATATTTCGCGCTCCGCCGCCTTCAGGCGTTCAGAGCAGCTCTTTGTTTCGTTCGGTGGGCGCACCAAGGGTCTCGCCGCCTCGAAACACACCCTATCCAGATGGATAGTTGACGCTATCGCAGCTGCTTACGCGTCTAAAAACCTGCAGTGCCCTTTGGGCATTCGAGCGCACTCCACCAGAGGCATGGCCTCATCGTGGGCGTGGTCCAGCGGGATTCCCATTCATGACATTTGTGCAGCGGCAGGCTGGGCCTCCCCCTCCACATTTGTTAGGTTTTACAACCTGGAAGTTCCCGCCTTGCAGGCTAAAGTGTTATCAGTCTAAGTCTCGCGTAGCCAGCCCACTGTCTGTGCGCGGGCTATGTTGTTTGATTTAGCTCTACTGGTTGAGCTGCACTACGTGGGAAGTGTCAGTTTGGACCGGCTGTGCCGCTCCTTGCCCCATAATATGTGCTTGTGTACTGTGGTATCTTGGCCGCCCACGCTTCGCGTTCCCCGGGCTCTCCATGGGACTCATTCAGGATGCTGGGCGCGCACGGCGTTGACAAGGGAGTTCCCGCAGCGTAAGCTAGCTTACGCAATACGAGAGAACCTCTCGTAAGAGAACGTACTCGGTTACTAACGTAACCTCTGTTCTCTCTAGAGAGGGAACGAGTATTGCGTAACCCGCCGTGCTCTCGCCACGAGCTCATTTCGCTTCATGCGACAGAAACCAGCGAAGCAGCCTCTGTACCTTGCTTATATACGCTAAGCCACACCCCTAATGACGGGCTGTGACGCATTGAGCGCGCCAAGCGCGCTCATTGGACGTGACGTCACGCGCAAGGCTCAGCCATAGGCTGCTGCAGTTGCCGCAGAGCAGCCAATGGGCACGCGATTCGCCTGCCCTAGGTCTGCAGGCTGCCGCACTGCGTTGACAAGATTTAAAAAATTAAGGATAATTTTTGGCTTCAGTATCTCGAGAAAGGAGACTTTCCCGCAGCGTAAGCTAGCTTACGCAATACTCGTTCCCTCTCTAGAGAGAACAGAGGTTACGTTAGTAACCGAGTACGTTTTTTTTTTTTTGAGTTTTTTTTTATTAAAACTAACATAATAAAAAGTATGATTTTTTTTTTTTTACTTTGAGCAATGATGGAGCTATAATAGACTCTTCTTAGAAGCATATAAAACAAAACAGCTCCTTGGAAAAAAATGAAATGTAGCCTAATATTGTAGTAGTTATAAACAAAGGTTTATTTTTAGTTCAGAACTTCAGATTAACATTTGAGGGCAGCAATTTTACTCATAATGACAAAATAAAACCAACGTAATGTTATTTGAAAGCATTATAGCCTACTATTCCTGCCAAACTTCCATGGTTGCAGTTAGTGTTACTACAGTAAATCCATGGTAAATGTTGCAGATCTGTGGACACTGGATAGTTCATTCATGGAACAATGTTTCTTCCTGGTTTCCACGCGCTGTTTGATCCGTTAATAATGGAGAAATGTGAATGTTTCTCACTAGATCTCGCAGCAATGTTACTTAAGTGACGAATTCAAATGATTTCTTTACTGGATCTCTTATTAGCGCTGTGTAGTAACAGTGTCGCTTGATCAAGATCGGCTCGCGCTGCTTTGGTCCAAACTGATAAACGGTCACAATAACTCAGTAGCTCAGTTTTGTTCTGCTTGCATTACGTTTGCCATTTGATGTTGGACAATGTTGTGGTCTTAAAGGCCTATTTATACTTCTGCGTCGGACATATGCCGGAGCCTCTACGCTGTAGGCAACGGGTTGATTTTCATTTATACTTCTGCGTCGTTGTCCGCGTTGACGCGCAATTACACTTGAAGAGGGAGCATGTGAAACCCGAGGGAGCGGTCCTAGCAGACCAATCACAGCGCTTGCGTCCGCGTAGAGTTGACGCGTTGTTACATTTTTGGAGATGTGCACGTCAGGGTACGCCGAAGGGTACGCGTGCTACACATAGCCTACGACGTAACTACGGCGTGAGTTCGACGCAGAAGTATAAATAGGCCTTTACTTTATGAGCGCGCTTGCCACGCGCAACGCGCCTACATTTGAAATAACGAAATTTTGGTCGGCAGGAAAAATGGTCAAACGAACCGTTCGGTTTGAAAATGCATACCGAAAACCGAACCGAAAGCCTCGTACCGAACGGTTCAATACGAATACGCGTACCGTTACACCCCTAATGGAAAATTCTTACATATACTACTAAACAAATTCAGAAGAAATTAGCAGTTCTTTGAAGAATGTTTAAAATGATATCCACTCACAAGAGATGAAGACATGGAGTCTCCTCAAGGGGGATGAAAATTCTAGGTGAAAAAGTTTTTGTTCAAAAACATGTGATGCAGCATCCATGCCAGTAGCTGTCAGTATGAAGTCTGTCATATAGGCCAGTAGGTTACAGTCCAGCTTTGGTTTGGTTCTGTCTCGACCTTCAGCCCAAATGGACGCAGGAGCTAAATGAGAAGAATACACACTACATTAACACACGGCTTGCTGGAATACTCAACTGTACTATTGGGTAGCCGAGTAATAATGTCCAAGTGCAATAATGTCCATTCAGCCAGTGTTTTCATAAATAACTCATAAATTATTAGGGCTCCAAAAGCCAAGCTGAAAGAATGTACATTATATGATCAGCTGAGTGTATTTTCTTTTACTTATACTCTTGAAAGGTTAAACAGAACAAAAAGTACAAGTCTCATACATCATTTCACGAAAGAGAAAATGAGATGGAGAAAGTATTGGTTTGAGTTGAGACATCTGTAACCAACAAAGGGATAGAGCTCTAGACACTCAATTCAAGCGTAAATGCATGATAACAGATAATCAAGAAAGGTTTTTTTCTCACCCAAAGCTATTGTATTGTTTCAACCTGGAAAACAGTGCATGAGTCACGTGGACCTATTTTATGGTGATTTTTTTTTTTTTTCATTCCTTTTACAGTTTAAAAAAAATCTGTTAAATTTCACTACATGGAAAGAACAAATCAGAACATTCTTCCAAATAGGGGTGGGCGATATGCCAAAAATATCATATCACGATTTTTTTTTTCAGGAAAATCACGATTCACGATTTTATTACGATTCTTTTTTATGTTGGTTTTACTATTTTGTGACTGAGCATTACAGCCAAACTAATGTCCATATTTTAAAAACAAAGCCTTAGGTAACAAAATATAAAATAAAAAAGAATGGCAGACAGGGGCGAAGATAAAAAAAGTGTCATTATTTTCTTTGTTATTAAATATTAAGATCAAAGATACACATTACACATACACAACTTAATATACAATTTAAATAAACAGTGCTTTGTTTTCAGCTACAGTATTTAACAGTAGCATTGAAGAAAGTAATTAAATGAACAAATATGAAAATAAAACAAAACATAGACTTCACTGTATAAATTATACATTTATACTTATTAAAGCTACTATTAAAGTTATCAGTCAAGAGCAGTGAGTGATTTTTCTCTTTGCATTTTCTTATTTTATTAACATTAAAGGGATAGTTCTCCTAAAAATTCAAATTGTCATAATTTACTCTCTCAAGTTGTTTTAAACTCGAATAAGTTTCTTTCTTCTGTTGAAAATAAAAGTTATTTGGAAGAATGTGGGTAACCAAACAGTTGATGTACCCCAGTGACTTCCATAGTATATTTTTTCTCCTGTGGAAGTCAATGGGGACCAGCTACTGTTTGGATAGCCACATTCTTCAAAATATTAATATTAGAAAAATATTAGAAAATACTAGAAGGAAATTAATACAGTTTTGGAACAACATTAGAGTGCGTAAATAATGAGAATTTTTATTTTTGGGTGAACTATCCCTTTAAGGACAAGCGGCAGCGTGTTTACTATTACTACTGTCTCTTTAAGAGGTGTGCGCGACACATCTAATATACACGCATTTGACAAGCAGATTTTCTCTCAATTTTCTCAAGTTTGCGTTCACTTTAGACCATAACCGACTTTGTTTATGTAAACCTTGTGTGTATTTGACAGTATTAGCACAATAAGACTCAAAAGATAACTTAGTCCAGTATCCAGGCGCTGGTATCCAGGTGTTGGTAGACAGGCTTTTAGTGCATGTGAGCTTCACATGTAACGTTACGCGCTGAGAAACGCACACGTTAGAACAGCGCATCAGCACGCAAATTAAATGTTTAGCTGACAAGGCATTAAAGCACATGCAAATTATGAACTTTTGTGAACTGCAGTGTCCCGTTCCGCTGCGCTAACATTTTATGTGAATATACGTCGCGTTGTTCAGTATGTTGGGACCATAGACTGTAAAAAATATGGACAAAGCGTCTGTGACGTCACCCATAGACTTTCTGAAGAACGGTTTTGAAGCCGTTTATGGGGGGTATGGGCGGCGCCATCTTGGAAAATCTTGGGAAATCCTAACCCCGTTCACCTTCTGGCCAATCCATATATGGGTAAAGGACGCAGCGCGCGTCACTCAGCTCGCTCTGTTACTCCGGTTATCTCTGTATATTTTAGGCAACGAAATATAAACAACAGTACACAACAGTTGCAGTAAACAACATTACAGATCATCTTCGTTGTATTAAAATTTTAAATGACAAAACTCAACCCAGTCTCTTTTTGTTAAACTTCAGTTTTATCAATATTAGCTATTATAAAAGTATAAGTAAAAGGTACAAGAAGCTATACAAATAAAGCAAACAATTCAGTCAAACATACAAAGTCAGCGCTCTAGTCTAACCATACAACGGTAAAGTTAAATAGCTTATAAAGTTATGAAACTTCCCCTCAGCCAAAACGATTGGCCAGGGAACAAATTATAGATTCACGAGACCAAAAATCGCCCGTTAGATATACACAAGACGAATTATATCTCATGTTTAACCACTACAGAGACGCCAGAGTCAGTGGCAAATGTCAGAACGACTAGCCGAGGAAAGGCTGTTCCAGGCGGGGTACATGAGCGCCGAGTGCCCGGTCATCGCTGGATCTCACAACCTGGATAACATTTTCATAAATCTTTATAAATAAACCACAGATTTGAGCTTTAAACAACTACATTCTCGCCTGAAAAACTCTTAAAACTACATTTCATGATTCAAAAACAGTAGTATTATATTTCAACTGTGTTCAAAAATGGCGCTGCTTATGTTGTCATTCTCCTTGGAGCAGCCTAGCTCGTTATCAGCTGTCAATCAAGCTGTCAATCAAAGTTAACCACGCCCTTATTTGTCATACATTTTATATCTAAATACGATCTAAACTAACGAGTTAGAAAAAAATTCACCCCCCTCACAGTTGTCAGGCACTCGGAACCTATCGAAAAATACAATAAAAGTCCATGGGACCAACCTGTAAAAACATGAATTTATGCTGTGAAAACGGACATTTTAACATGGTGGTCTATGGACATTTGCTCCCTTTTGGGACCTCCCTCTAGCGGATTTTCGATGTATTGCAGTTTTTCGCACTTCCGGGTAGGCTTCATTTTTCAGATTAGAATGTTGCTGCTTGGTTGGGACAGAGGTGCCAGAACATCGTCATATTGCACACCCCTACTTCCAAAGTTCACGTTTTGTGTTCCACAGAGTCATAAAGGTCTGAAAAAACGTGAGAGTAGATGACGACAGATATAAAATATTTTTTGGTAAGTTACTTATCCCTTTAATGTTTATCATATTTTGGGGAGTTATACTGACATTTGTTAGACAAAAATCAATTGGTTTGTAAATGTACTTACCACTAATACACTTGAATTGCCAATAGAACTCGCTTTCTTCCAGTCCAAGAATTCTTTTTTTCATGTTGGTATAGATTGGACAGTTTTTTTTTTTTTGGCAGACTGGGGACAACAACAACTAAAAAAACGATTTTAAAAGACCGAAAATTGAGATATACAGTACATACCATATAATCATTATGTTTATTAATGGTATTCACTATGACTTCACTATTTACCTGGCAAACAGCTGATGGTTTCACACTCTCTCCTCTGTATTAAAGAAGATGATAATTAGAAATTAAATTTTTGACAGTCACAAATTGTCCAATGTCATTAAATGTAATGCTTAAGACCTGTGCTTGGATAGACAATTCTGTGTGGATGTCAAAATATATTAACAATACGGAACAAGATTTTAGATTCAAATTCAATTTGTATTGGTTATAGATCTGCCAGGTTCTCACAGCAGCCAATCACAGCGCACTCCCTCTCCCACTTCGGTTCACCTTCGTTCATCTTAGGAACACAAATGAAGATATTTTTAATGAAATTCTGAGGGCTTTCTGTCTCTCCATTGGGAGCAATGCAACTAACACATTCAAGGCCCAGAACGATAGGAAAGACATCATTGAAGTAATCCATGTGACTCCAGTGGTTTAACCGATTTTATGAAGCGATGCCGGTGCTTTGCTTGTTTTTGCAAAAAAAAAATACTGACCTGCAATCCAGTAGGGGGAGCACTGCGACATATGCGAATTGTGTTGACTCAAGACCGGAAGTTGTTCCGTGAATGTGCTTTAGATAATATTATTTTGTAAATATAGAGGTAAATTATGCTGGGGTTTTTTTGCGCAAAACAAAGCACTTGCATCGCTTCATTAAACTGAGGTTAACCCCCTGAGGCCGGCGGTCTCGCCGGCGATACCAGCTCGCTTTTTTTTTATCAGTGTAAAAGAAACTCATAAATACTCTGTTGACTTTGATTTTCCATAGGAGTTTCATACATCAATCGATTCTGTTAAATGTGTATTATTTTTGTGTATACTCACAATAAAAGCAAAGTGTTGTGCTTTTCGCCAAATTAAGAAAAATAAACACGGAGCGCGATCTGCCTTCTCTCTGTCCGTGTAGTCCATTCTGAAACGCGTCCGAAAATGAATCATAACTCAGCGAATACTTCTCACACAGACACGTGGTATATGTCTTTATGAAGCTTGAAATCTCTTCTTTTAAATGAAGTAATTAATATAAAAAACAAATGTTTTCAACTCATGTAATCCGTTTGAAAGCAAGGAGAGGTACCGTTTTTTCCTTCTGCCTCATTATCTCTATAATGAACCGAGGCCGCCCCGCCCCCGGCACTATTCACATGGTAAATAGTTTAGGTAATCTATGCTTCGCACCAGCCCCCCGATCAATGCCTTGAAAACACGAAGTTTCATCAGATCAGATTCACTGATAGTTCATCGCGTTTAGAGAGGATGGCTCGTTTCTCCGGTAAAGACGCTCTTCAGATGATTCTGGACAGCGAGGAATAACTCACCTTGGCTTTTCCTCAGAGGAAGATTGTAGCTCAGACGACGAACGGCAGCATTTTCAAGAGCGAATTGATCACGCCGAGTAAACACCGAGTTTTCGCGTGGGCAAATATGTGTACTCAAGTGGTCTAGTGGTAGAACATTTGCCTAGCGTGTCAGAGGTTCTGAGTTCGAATCTGCACTCATATAGGTTTTTTTTTTTTTTTTTTTTATCAAATCAGATTATGTTTATCAGTGGTTGTATATCAGGCAGAGACATGTTTGTGTGTATTTTGTTTTGTAATTTCACTGGAACGAAAAGAGAGTCTCCACAACGGATTGAAGCGCGCGTCCGAGTGAAGACTGCGCGAGCCTAAAACAAACACAGTATCCGCGTCTGACTCGCGGGAATCCACGGCGCAAACCTGTGAGGGGCTGTGTTTTCTCGAGCCCCATATCAGCTCGAGAAAACACAAGTTTATTCAGATCATTACTTGTTTACACCGTCTCGCAGAATGTCCCTCAAAAGGTAGATGTAAACAAACTATTAAAAGGTAAATATAATTTTTTTCTTTAAATAATTTTTATTGTGTTTTATTAGTAACAAATTTGGGGAGAGGATAAATATTCCAAAACTGAAAATACAGTATGAGAATTAACTGCACAATTACTAGATATGTTTACCTTGGATATTATACAATTTGCAAGCACAATTTGTGGAAAAAAAAAAATGTATATAAAAAATATAAATAAAATAAATTTTTGTGTATAAATATATACACATATATATGTGTGTGTGTATGCACATAGATATATATTTGTATGAGCAACGTATTAAACTGCAAATTAACATTTATATTCCTTATAATAAAAATGAAAGACCTATGTTACAGACATATGAAAGACAACATTTCGTTGATTAGTTTTGGATAGATACATTTTTACTGTAAAATATCTGCCACCTCAAATAAGCTTTTATTTGCCAATTTTTTGTCAAAAATAATCAAATAATCAATCAAATCCTTAACTTTGAAATATGTATGATAAAATGTATACTTTAGTTTTTACAAAGAAAGATTACACTTGAATTGTTGTTTATTTAAATATTTACAAGGTAGATGTAAACAAACTATTAAAAGGTAAATATAAGCCTTTTCTTTAAATAATTTTTATTGCGTTTTATTAGTGACAAATTTGGGGAGAGGATAAATATTCCAAAACTGAAAATACAGTATGAGAATTAACTGCACAATTACTAGACATGTTTTCCTTGGATATTATAGGCCAATTTGCAAGCACAATATGTGGAAAAATAAAAAAGAATTGAGATGCTTCCAACTGTTGCTCTTGCATTCTGTGGCTCAGTGACTCACCTGAATGAATGGCTCATTAAGTATGCGGTCCTCAGGTGTGAACCACTAAATATGCATGATCGTTGACGCCCACTCGAATATTGCCTTTCCAAACAGAAAGTGCTTTGCAAAATTCAAATCAATGTATTGTGTTATGTGAAGGATTAGGCAGGGTGATTTTCACATAATTTTGAAGAAAAAACACTAGGCGATGACATCTATTAGACAAAAGTCTTATTGGCACATATTTAGTGTATGTTTTGTGGTCTTATTTCAGAAACTTTAGTTTTTAGTTTTTTCAATAACCACGCATAAACATTATTCTCTCAAAAATGCAGACATGTACATTCTTGTTGCTCACATATTATGGTAGCCCTGTTTGTGCTAAATAGTGTGTAATTTTTTTTTGCCATTACTATGTTTATAAGCAACTGAAAAAAGCACAAATGTCAGGGCATGTCAGAACATCTCAAGGACCCCAAAAACACCTCAGACCCCAGAGGGTTAAACCACTGGAGTCACATGGATTACCTCAATGGTGTCTTTACTACCTTTCTGGGGCTTGAATATATTAGTTGCGTAGGCTACCAATGGAGGAACAGAAAGCTCTTGGAGTTCATTAAAAATATCTTCATTTGTGTTCCGAAGATAAACGAAGGTCTTACGGGTTTGGAACGACATGAGGGTGAGTAATTAATGACAGATTTAAATTTTTTTTTTTTTTTAGCTGAACTATACCTTTAAGGAATCCTGGAAACACCTTAATTCAACCACAGCATGCACTCGGTCCATTTTCTGGAATTACTGAAATGCAGATAAGAAAACAACAGTTTCACAAAAAAGCACAGCAGTTTTAAATGATTCACTTAAAGCTTCATATAAAGTACCCAGAAAAGTTAAATGTTAGCTGCTGTCCTATTTTACAGCGCAAATCCTCTCCATACTGTGCACTTTTATGATAGAAGCTTGTTCCCACATTTGAGAAATTGTGTTTATACAAAAATATTGCTTTAACTTTAATTTGTCATGCACTCTTGAATGTGCAAAGTAGAGCTAGGGCTACTGTATGATGAAAGGCAAGATGTTCACTAAAAAATAAGATGAAGTCACATGGACAATATTTTAGATACTTTCAGAATTTAAATTAAGTAAATAAAGGGATAGTTCACCCAAAAATGGAAATTCTGTCATTAATTACTCACCCTCATGTAGTTCCAAACCTGTAAGACTTTCGTTCATCTTAGGAACACAAATGAAGATCTTAATAATGAAATCTGAGAGCTTTCTGACCCCCATAGACAGCTAAGAAACTACCACTTTAACGCTTTAAAAAGTTAAAGTGATTGTAAAACTAATCCATATGAATTTAATGGTTTAGTCTAAATTTTGTGAAGACATGATCGCTTCCTTTATGATGAACAGGTTGACACTGTCACTTTTCATGGTAAATACCCTTAAACGTTAAAAGGATGACAAGACAAATATTTCGCTTTCCTTGGACACAGCAACCTTTTCACGAATATATGACTTGACCTCAAAAACAGACGCAGGTCATCGCACGCGCTCAGTCGATCTCTCTCATTCACTGTCTGTTTAGGCTTAAGTGCAAATCAGCGAAGCCTCTATACAAATCACCATGATAAAAACTAGTCTTGTTATCATTATTAACTTATTTTACATTCAATACACATGCACGAAGTTCAAAACAAGAAGGGTATAGCCTTTTGAAAAAAGAAAACACGCGAATATTGCGGTTGCTGTACTTGCATTCCTCTGCGGTTGGCTTGTCAGTAGCGCGGTACTGCAATATTGCGGTTACCGCCACAGCCCTATTTATATGATGAACAGATTTAATTTAGTCTTTTCGTCACACTTAAACAATGATTAGCGAACATAAACAGAAGCTCAACCGAACATGCTTGACACGTGAGAGCAAACCTCTCTCAAACGTGTTGCGCAACACACGAGAATGAACCTCGTTTGTTCTCGCATGTCAAGCGAACATGCTTGAGCTTCTGTTTACCGTAACTGATGTGTGAATTTATGAATGTTTACATGTGAATAAAAGCCTAAATTCAACCTGTTCATCATAAAGGAAGCGATCATGTCTTCACAAAATTTAGACTAAACCATTAAATTCATATGGATTAGTTTTACAATCACTTTAACTTTTTAAAGTGTTAAAGTGGTAGTTTCTTAGCTGTCTATGGGGGTCAGAAAGCTCTAAGATTTCATTATTAAGATCTTCATTTGTGTTCCTAAGATGAACGAAAGTCTTACAGGTTTGGAACGACATGAGGGTGAATAATTAATGCCAGAATTTCCATTTTTGGGTGAATTTGTAACATGTTCAAGTTAAAATTGTAGCAAAATGATAATTTAAATGCTATTTTTTTCTTAATAGCATTTACACTCACAGTTAAGACACTTACGATTGCATTTTTATAAATACCCACAATGAATGCAGCAAAATTCAATGTGGATTTAAAAAAAGGATTCTGAGCCAATCATTTGTTTTGGTAAAAAGAGCCTAGAGAAAATGAGATCAGGGGCCCGTTCTTCGTACGTCGCTAACTCACTTAGCTGGATTTGATTGTTGGGGATTTGGCATGATCTTGGATTGTTTGGTTCTTCGACGCTCATCCTGGACTTGCTGTCATAGCAACAGGTGCGCAATCTTAAACCTGCTCGGGAGCAGGCTTATTTCATGTTATCAGGATTAGACTGCGGCTTCATAAGCGGAGTTGATACGGGAAGTCCAGCGCAGCGCGATAGTGCACTTTCTTTCTGAGATAGGCTATATATTTTTTCTCGTGATTCGTGAGATTGTCGTTTACATTATTCATTTGTTGGAAACGCACATTTATTTTCGACTTGTCGGAGTCGGGCTTTAACTAGGCTACAGCACAACCTGTTTGCATTGCCCTAAGATTATTTGCGAGTGGCTTTCCTTTACACTATTGGAGATGCGAAGAACTTGATGGAAAGTGCTGTCTGTCGTGTCATTCGGAGTTTACCTGGCGCTTTTAGGTTTAAGAAACAGTTTTAGGTTGTTTTTTTTGTGGAATTTCCAAGCCACTTAAGACCCAATGTTGTAAAGCATTTTTTTTAAAGCATTTTTTTTTTTTTTTTTTTTTTAGGCTATCATAATTTTTTATGAAGATCATGCAATCATGACCATGGTCCATGCCGATTACAGTATATGTCACTCAGGCTTCACTAACGTGATTGGTAGACTATAGGCTATAGACTGCCATCAAGGCCTCAATAAGGGGAGTGAACAGAAAGAGGGTTCACAATGTAAATGTGCAGCCCAGTTACTATTGTGATTCTTAATATTCCAGATTAGTAATATTATATATATATATAAAAAAAAGAAGGCAATTGACTAAAATCTTCCATATCACAAATGTGAAAGCAAAATGGCCAGGGTCTGTGCATGACTTAAGCATTTTCAGAGATTCACATTTATGCACATTATTTGAAAGTGGTAAGGAAAGTTCCACAATTAAATATCAAGCTCACTGTATTACATACACTTATGCTGATCCTAACAGAACTGCATTTTTTCATAGGTGATTATGACATGTTCCTGCCTGCAGACAGGTGTTTTATGACCCCATTGACCCAAACCAGTTACAATGCACTTGCCAGGACAAGGGCACACAATGAAATGAACTTTGGCTAAAGGGAAGATTTCAGTGTCTGAAAAGTCTGAGGGGTTGCACACCTGACAGGGCCTGTGACATTGTTGCATGTGCCATATTACACAACATTGCCAAAAAAAACACACTTTTCATTAAATGTTTAATAAAATACAAATATGCTTAGTTCCTTGAGTTTTATTTCAGTTGTTCTTTGTAAAGAAAAGCCAGTGGTCAAGTGCCTGCAACAAGAGATATTAGACACATGCCTCATGCAACAAATAAAAAGGAAAAGTTGGCTATACACTGCCCACCTGGTAGGCCTATGTCTCCTGTCTGTGCAGACTCTTCTGTAGGCCTTTCTGTAGATGTGGAATCCTGCAACTTATATTGCAGCCATAAAGCATACAAGTATAAATTAAGTAAAGTTATTTATGCACTTGCAGGTAGGCTAGTTCCTCCATATGACAGTTATCTGAGAGGGTTTATTCACTGTCCAGTGCAATGGAAACAAATGGACATTATAAAGTCTTATACTTTATTTATTTTGGAAAGTTAGAAAATGTACATATTTCACTTACTGCACATATTTCAGCCACCACTTTATTGGGAACAGATACAAGTGTTAATATTTTTACATTAACATAAGTTTATCAGTTTTCACTTTCACAAGTCAAAGCAATTCATCACTCAAGATTTAACAGTTGAAATGACTATACAGCCTTAATTTAATGCAGCAAAAATTATTTTACAGTGTAGGCTACTAATATCTTTTCTTTTCTCAGCCTTTTTCTTGGTTGCTTTTATAATCAGACAACCATTTATTTAACAGTGCCTTTTATAAAAGAGACTATATAACAAAAAATACCATTATGTAGAATATTTTTGTACTTCACTTTTATTTGTTCCCATGTTCTAGTTTGGTGACTCTGACATTACAATGAACAAAGTAATTATGCAATTATTAAAATACAAAAATATAGGCTAATAAGTGATAAAAACATCTAACATGGCCACTTCTAACGGATTTAAATTGTCTGCTACTTTTTGCCAGCCCTCTCTCCTGGCTTTTGCAGACTTTGAGGTGTTCCCTGGCGTTTTGATTAAACATTAAAATTCCGAATAAACTTTGACTATTAGTTCTTGCTCTGCTAAGGAGAAAAACTGAGCGCGCTCTTTGGCCACGCCCACGCTGAGCAGCCAATAGCAGCGTTGCTGATCAATGTTTCTACTATCGATACATATCCCCTTTTAACCAGCGCATGAACGCGCAATTATCTCAGATGACTCAAACCAGCTATACTAATCATATCCGGCAAGTGTGTTCGAAGAACCGAGTTAGCCAGATCATGATTAGCACAATGATATCATCTTGGATGTCTCATTTGATCTCGGATGTTTTAAGCAACGTACGAAGAACGGGCCCCAGGTGATGTTGGCTGTTTATTGATGATGAAATCATCATCATGTAATTGCTTGAATCCCTAATCTTATTCAGTGTCTAATGTTTTGATTATATAGGACTTGTGTTTTTAATGTTGTTTTATAATAGAAGCCATTTAATTTTACAGCATGAGAGCAATGTTGTTTGTCAAATAATATAAAGGATTTTAAAAACATTTAGTGCATTAAACTTTTTTTCCTCTACATTATTACTTAGCCATCAAGAATCAGTGTATGACTCTCAACAATGGTGACAATCAATGAAATGCTTCATGCTGCAGTGCATGCTGGGTACCACCAATCAAAACGCACCCATATCTCCCAGCATGCATTGCGACATTAATACATTTTGCAGCTGGATCTTTTGTAGCTTGTTTTATGCTCAGTTGATCTGATTATATGCTGTTTCTTGATGTCTGTGCATCTAAGTAATGCCATAGATGAAAGGTTTTTGTGTACTAAATAGTTTTTAAAAACCAAGTATATTATTTAATAATCAACACTGCTAGATATGCTGTAGAATCAAATGACTTCTATTATGAATAAAACAATATTAAAACCATAAGTACTATATAATCAAAGCATTAGACACTGAATAAGATCAGGGATTCAAGCAATTACATGATGATATCGTCGTCATCATCAATAAACAGCCAACATCACCTGATCCCACAATTTACCCATTCGTTCCAGCCTGTATCCACTTTTATGTCCTCAAACGCTCGTTTTTTGGGGTCGACAGCTTATGAAAACGTATTTCTGGGTTTCTTAGCTTGTTTGCTGTACACCTTGTCACATAGCAGCTTTTAGGCATTATTCTGTCTTTTGTTAGAAGCAAGAAATGACAAGGAGGCAGCCTCTCGCAATGCAAAGTCAATGGAGACGGTTGGATTGTTTTCCCCCTTGGTGGGCGTGGTCTTCAGATTATGACGCGTTGCGCTCTGTCTCTGGGCAATCAGTTTTATGTTGCCTATAGCAAAGTTAACATTTAACAGTTAAAGTTATAGTGGATAATGGAGAACAAACGCCATATGTACACGCAATGACTGAATACTAGTCAAAGATTAAAAAGTGTAACTTATACAAGTCAAACTTGGCTAAAAAAGCATTCGGTGCAAAGCTAGTTTAACTCGCTAAATGAACGTCAAGTGGCTGAAACATTTATATTTTCAACTTGTGAATTACAAATAAAAATAAATTATCAGAACTCACCTTTCAATTTTGTCTTCAAGTTAAATATTTCAAATAAACCAATAAACTCGACCGGTATGCGCGGTGCTGCGCTATAAAACCCATTCATCTCAATGGCTTGCGCCGCGCAAGGACGTTTTGTTGCTGCGTCGACCAAAGCGCAAGCGCAGCGGTGCGCATCATTGGCGCGCTCACGCGCACGCCGCGGTCAAAGTTACACCTCGTTCACACGGGGCATCAGCGTCAACGCTTCCCATTGACTTTGAATGGGTGACGTCAAGCGTTGCCGAAAAGAATTGTGGATCCGTTGGCGGCGCTTCACTGGCGTTGCTCGCGGCAGAAGTTGAGAATTTTTCAACTTCTGCCGCGAGCAACGCCAGTGAAGCGCCGCCGACGGAAGCGTCAGCCAATCAGGATCGCTCTATGCAAATACAGTAGCCAGGCGGCAGCCAATCACGTTCATCCTGTTCAAGAGCAGCAAACTGAGGATAAATTTTAAAATGGAGAAACTAATTATTGCGGTGGGCAATCACTCGGTCCTTTATGACCAATCACTTTTTATTGGCAAATTGGCGTCATCATCATGAATGACAATGAAGCTTGTTCATGCTTCAGATCACTGTTCAGATCATGTTGAATGACAATGAAGCTTGTTGTTGAGTTCCTGTCTAATTCCTGTCTAATTTCATTGGCTGACGCTGCTATGACCATGGCGTCAGTGCCAAACTTCAGCCACGCCTTCCGTCAAGCGTTGACGCTGACGCCCCGTGTGAACGCACCGTTAAAAATAGTTCAACTTTTGCCGCTGCGCTCTGTGACGATTACCAGCGCGGCCAATAGAATCGGGGGATCCAAACAAGCACGGAAATCAAAATGGATGAACGGCTAGTACTGTGTGTGTTGGAATTTCCTGAGCTGTACGATACAAGTTTGAGGTCGTATCGGGACATCGTCTATCGCTCGCTTCTTAGAACGGGACAGATACATTGTTTGCTGCTGACCGGAAGGAGGAACAACAGACGTAATAGAGCTCCCGCTAAAAGTTTTTAAAACTCCGCCTACGTCATAGCGCAGCGCAAATCGCGTTGTATCTGAAGGGCAACGCTGAACCCAGCGGCAAGCGGCGCGCATACCGCGTCCTGTGTGAAAGGCCCATCACGATAGCCTGCTTCCAGCTGCCTGTCAGTTCAGAAAATTCCTTGGCTGAAGCGATCGACCAATCAGCATCTTGTTGCTATGCCAAATACTAAATACATCAACCAATCATGAATGAAACAGTAATTTGACCTATCACTGCACCCTTGATGTGAGAACAATTACAGTTTTTTCCAATTGCTAACACACAATTTTGCAAACTATTTTTTTCCTGGTTTTATTAAAAAAATTATATACTTATATTTAACACAATTTACAAAACCACACACCCAAACTGCAAAATACCTAATATATCATGCAAAATGAAACACTGCAACCAAAACTACATAATAGTATTGGTTGCACAATTCACCACAAAATGGCACACACTTGATTCATATCACCAGATTTTTTGTCTAACCAACTACACTGTTGGGCATGAAATCACTTTAGTATGCTTTGCCATAATACTAAAATAGGTCAAATTGTAGAAAATTCTTCAGATTGTTTACATAAATATTTGCAGATACAGGTACGCTGTTGAAAAAAAAGGTTTTTTTTGTTTGTTTTTTTTCTTCACCAAACAAGTCAGTGCAACATATGCACAGCAGATATACACTGCTCAAAAAAATTAAGGGAACACTTAAACAACACAATGTAACTCCAAGTCAATCACACTTCTGTGAAATCAAACTGTCCACTTAGGAAGCAACACTGATTGACAATCAATTTCACATGCTGTTGTGCGAATGGAATAGACGACCGGTGGACATTATAGGCAATTAGCAAGACACCCCCAATAAAGGAGTGGTTCTGCAGGTGGTGACCACAGACCACTTCTCAGTTCCTATGCTTTCTGGCTGATGTTTTGGTCACTTTTGAATGCTGGCGGTGCTTTCACTCTAGTGGTAGCATGAGATGGAGTCTACAACCCACACAAGTGGCTCAGGTAGTGCAGCTCATCCAGAATGGCACATCAATGCGAGCTGTGGCAAGAAGGTTTGCTGTGTCTGTCAGGATAGTGTCCAGAGCATGGAGGCGCTACCAGGAGACAGGCCAGTACATCAGGAGACGTGGAGGAAGCCGTAGGAGGGCAACAACCCAGCAGCAGGACCGCTACCTCTGCCTTTGTGCAAGGAGGAGCAGGAGGAACACTGCCAGAGCCCTGCAAAATGACCTCCAGTAGGCCACAAATGTGCATGTGTCTGCTCAAACGGTCAGAAACAGACTCCATGAGGGTGGTATGAGGGCCCGACGTCCACAGGTGGGGGTTGTGCTTACAGCCCAACACCGTGCAGGACGTTTGGCATTTTCCAGAGAATACCAAGATTGGCAAATTCGCCACTGGCGCCCTGTGCTCTTCACAGATGAAAGCAGGTTCACACTGAGCACATGTGACAGACGTGACAGAGTCTGGAGACGCCATGGACAACGTTCTGCTGCCTGCTTTCATCTGTGAAGAGCACAGGGCGCCAGTGGCGAATTTGCCAATCTTGGTGCTTCCTAAGTGGACAGTTTAATTTCACAGAAGTGTGATTGACTTGGAGTTACATTGTGTTGTTTAAGTGTTCCCTTAATTTTTTTGAGCAGTGTATTTACTTTGGACTGAACAAAAACATGCTAAAATAAATAAAAATACACTGAAAACCATGGTTCATTTTGTAGTTACTATGGCTTTACTACAAAAACCATGGTTAAACCATGGTAACTACAAAAAAAACATGGTTAAACCACGGTTATTGTAGTAAAACCATGGTTAATTTGTAGTTACTATGGTTTTACCACAAAAACCATAGTTAAACCATGGTAACTACAAAAAAAAAAGTTACTACAAAAATACCATGGTTAATCACCCAAAACCTTCTTTTCTGTCCTTTAAAGAAAATGAAAAGCTCGTCTTCACTGGATGATGATGATGATGATGAAGTGTCCATGTTTTCTCAGCTGTCGGCGCGAAAGTTTTGGAATGTTGAAGCTCTGAACGTCGCAAATTCGCATCGCGGCTGATGTGAATGGTTTTGACGCGAACTATTCGCACGCGAACTATTCGCTTTTTCGTTTCGCTTTTTCATTATGCGTCTGGTGTGAAAGGGCCTTTATTCATCACTCAGAATAGTGTTAAACACATTTACACAAACACATGTAGATCACTGTCTCTCTAGGGTCGTCCAAACCATCATAATGAGGGACAGAAGACACAGAATGATATGTTCCCCACATCACACCAGGATATTTCACCCAAAATTGAAAATTCACTCATTAAATGGTCAACTAATATTAAAAACAAAAACAATGTATGGTAACCTCTGCACATTCTGTGTTGTTACAGCACTGGAAAAATGGCAGAAATGTTTCTTTATGAAATAGCAGACACAATACCACAGATATTTTTTGAAAAAGATCTAAATCAACTTCAAGGTTTGGGTGCAGTGAGAAAGTCACAGAGACAGAACTAAAAACCTAATACGTCAAAAACTCGTTTAAGATATAATTTCAGACTGTGGTATAAATTATTGAATGATTTGACCCATAACTCATTACTATCCTTGATATTCTAACATAGGTAATTCCATGTGTATTTAGATTCTAGTATGTGGATTGAGTTGCTGCACTTCCCCCCACAGGAAATTTGCATTTCAATGCAGGAACCTCACAACCGTAACAATACTGTTACCAGTGTCCAAGAATCTGTTGAACTTTTCAAATAAACTAGAGAAAATGCTAGTATTTACCCTGCCAAATTTATTTTGTAAAGTTTTCTTAAAAAAAAAAAAAAATATATATATATATATATATATATATATATATATATTATTATATTTTATATATATTATTATCGTTGTTAACGATATAATAAGGCCTATACTACTGAAAGCATCTCGCTCAATTCAGATTTACGTCTTCGCACTAAAAAGGGATTTCTTCGTCTTATTTAGGCGGTTTAAATAATATTACATGTACCAACTGCAAAGAGTTTGCTTCGTCTTTACAGGGACAAATGTAATATTATGAACTGCAGTTTACTACTTACTTTACTTTACTTACGTTACTTTAAAAAAGTAATTAGTTATAGTTACTCACTACTTGTTCTAAAAAGTAACTGAGTTAGTAACTGAATTACTCTATAATAAAAGTAACTCGTTACCAGGGAAAGTAACTATTTGCGTTACTGTAAAAAAAAAAAGTTGCTATATGTCAAAGAATTTAGATTTTTTAAGCAGTTTTCACAAGTCAGTTGAAATGAGTAGAACAGACAGGTGTTTAACTTTAGATATTTATTGCACGTTGACAGACAGCAAGAGGTTTATCCTGCACTTCAAGCATTATCTTTGTAAGAAAAGTAAACAGTTACACCATATAAAGTGCATTTAACTCTAGCAAATTAAATCAACCTCTCTCAACGTTTTATTTAAAAGTTTTATTAATAAAGTAAAGGCATTGAACCAGTTTATTTGTAGTGCACTGACTGTGCACATTATATAAGATTAATATATTTGTTTTCCTTAACATTTTAATTAGCAGTAATTTAAACACTTTGCAGTTTGAATGTCCTGTATAAACAAAATTACGGATTATGTTTTTGTTTCCACTGTTCGATCGCGTCCGCGCCTCACACACACACACACACACACACACGCACACAAATGTAAACAATTTGCGCCTTTTCGATCGCGCCTCTCTCTCTCTCTCTCTCTCTCTCTCACACACACACACACACACACACACACAAATGTAACCACTTTGCAACTTTTCAATCGCGCCCGCGAGTCTCTCTCTCTTTCGGTTCAATACGAATACATGTACCGTTCCACTCCTAGTTCTAGCCTTTGACCTCAATGAATTTGAAGTAGTGCTTATATCTTCACCTTGAAAATGCCAACTTTTCATCGGATTGCTCCTGACCATAGACTGCTACTGACTCACCTTCTCTGCTGCTTCATCGAATCTCTGTTTAGCTGGTGTGTGTGTGTGTGTGTGTGTGTGTGTGTGTGGCGCGTGTGCTGGCGTGTGTGTAAAAACACTGGCTCTGATTGGCTACCATGAAACACATGACCCTGCCTTAGCCAATCATAATCGCTTACCTCGTTATTAACCCACCTCCTCAATCGCTGTGCGAGCCAGGGGTGCGTTCGGATTACACAGTTTATTCAATCAATGCATAGTAACGCACCGCATTTAACGTCCAGTAATGGTAACGGCGTTGTAATGACGAGAAAAGTAATTAGTTAGATTACCCCGTACTGAAAAATTAACGTCGTTACCTAACGCCGTTATTTTAAACGGCGTTATTCCAAACACTGCTTAACAGTGATAAAAAATGCCTAGGCATATTTTAGCAACTTGTTAAAATGTAACGTTACTGACTTCGGCTTTTTGCCTCAGTCAGTTAGGAGTGAGTTCGCGTTTTGCGACTTATCTCATGATTTCATAATTTCATAGCGCACAAAAATTATTAATATTCATATAAACAGATTGAAACTGAATTGCTCATAAACCAAGTTTGAAATGCCACGCATTTTCCTCCACCATACTGTAAGAACAATGGGTTCTACATTAATATTAATATTAGCTCAAATGATCTATAGGGAATTTTAATAATTAATCATGAATATGATTAATATTTTGCATATTACAGTTACATTAATTTATCGCAGCTGAACTAGATTGATATATGAATGATTACCATAACGGGTTATGGTTCGTCATTAATACATCAATAGTCTTATTTCAGCTCGAAGTTATGGGATAACTTTAATGGAATTAATTTAGTTATCAAACAATCTGTTTGTCCAGCAAACATTAAACATAAGATTAACTTAACTCTCAAGGAAAATTATCCTTCTTACAAACATAAGAAAGAGTATCTTTTCCAGGCCTTGAAAAGAAACAACTCTCTGCGTTTGTAAAATTTAGGTTACTTAAATCGTAACAAGATAAAGCATATAGCTTAAGATCGAAAACATCTCATTGACTTGGTTCTATGGGCATTTAAAACAGAGACAATCAAGGATATATGGAATTTTAATAATTGGACTAATACTACATCGAAACTACGAGTATACACAGCGTAAATACATATATTTACAACAGAAACATACGGACGAAAACATTACGAGACCAAACGGATAACAGATGAGAGAGGGAGAGGATGGAAGGGAGAAAGTGAAACTAAAGGTCAGGATGAGAGAGAGAGGATGGGTGAGCGAAAATGAAAGCAACCTGTGCGATCAGAGAAAGCACAGTTTAGGCAAAACTCACAGACAGCCACCTTTTGACAGACAACAAGGAATCAGATCACCTTGAAAAAGGGAATATACAACCTTGAGCAGCATTTAGATTTCGGTACTTGCATGTGGTCTGTTGTGTTGACACCCGAAGGCGCGTGTGTTGTTCTGAGTGGAGGCGTGCGTGTCTTCCGGTCCTCGTGCGGTCGCGGGGATTTCAAAAGAGTCTTTTTCTTTGAGTTGAAGTTGCTGACGTTCGCTTCGCTGAACGTAGGGAGAGTCCGAAGATGAAAATAAAGAAAAGACTTAAAGAAAATAAAAGAGAAACGGAGAATGGAGAATGCTCCCTAAAAGGGAGCCATGGACCCAGAAAACCTCTCACCGAAAAAGTGCTCGCTGAAGATTTCATGAGTCGGTCTTTATAGAACAAGATGGGTTCACGCCTCTGTTCGGGCGAACAACCAATGAACATCCTAGAGAAACTAGAGAAAATGCTAGTATTTACCCTGCCAAATTTATTTTGTAAAGTTTTCTTAAAAAAAAAAAAAAAATATATATATATATATATATATATATATATATATATTATTATATTTTATATATATTATTATCGTTGTTAACGATATAATAAGGCCTATACTACTGAAAGCATCTCGCTCAATTCAGATTTACGTCTTCGCACTAAAAAGGGATTTCTTCGTCTTATTTAGGCGGTTTAAATAATATTACATGTACCAACTGCAAAGAGTTTGCTTCGTCTTTACAGGGACAAATGTAATATTATGAACTGCAGTTTACTACTTACTTTACTTTACTTACGTTACTTTAAAAAAGTAATTAGTTATAGTTACTCACTACTTGTTCTAAAAAGTAACTGAGTTAGTAACTGAATTACTCTATAATAAAAGTAACTCGTTACCAGGGAAAGTAACTATTTGCGTTACTGTAAAAAAAAAAAGTTGCTATATGTCAAAGAATTTAGATTTTTTAAGCAGTTTTCACAAGTCAGTTGAAATGAGTAGAACAGACAGGTGTTTAACTTTAGATATTTATTGCACGTTGACAGACAGCAAGAGGTTTATCCTGCACTTCAAGCATTATCTTTGTAAGAAAAGTAAACAGTTACACCATATAAAGTGCATTTAACTCTAGCAAATTAAATCAACCTCTCTCAACGTTTTATTTAAAAGTTTTATTAATAAAGTAAAGGCATTGAACCAGTTTATTTGTAGTGCACTGACTGTGCACATTATATAAGATTAATATATTTGTTTTCCTTAACATTTTAATTAGCAGTAATTTAAACACTTTGCAGTTTGAATGTCCTGTATAAACAAAATTACGGATTATGTTTTTGTTTCCACTGTTCGATCGCGTCCGCGCCTCACACACACACACACACACACGCACACAAATGTAAACAATTTGCGCCTTTTCGATCGCGCCTCTCTCTCTCTCTCTCTCTCTCTCTCACACACACACACACACACACACACACAAATGTAACCACTTTGCAACTTTTCAATCGCGCCCGCGAGTCTCTCTCTCTTTCGGTTCAATACGAATACATGTACCGTTCCACTCCTAGTTCTAGCCTTTGACCTCAATGAATTTGAAGTAGTGCTTATATCTTCACCTTGAAAATGCCAACTTTTCATCGGATTGCTCCTGACCATAGACTGCTACTGACTCACCTTCTCTGCTGCTTCATCGAATCTCTGTTTAGCTGGTGTGTGTGTGTGTGTGTGTGTGTGTGTGTGTGGCGCGTGTGCTGGCGTGTGTGTAAAAACACTGGCTCTGATTGGCTACCATGAAACACATGACCCTGCCTTAGCCAATCATAATCGCTTACCTCGTTATTAACCCACCTCCTCAATCGCTGTGCGAGCCAGGGGTGCGTTCGGATTACACAGTTTATTCAATCAATGCATAGTAACGCACCGCATTTAACGTCCAGTAATGGTAACGGCGTTGTAATGACGAGAAAAGTAATTAGTTAGATTACCCCGTACTGAAAAATTAACGTCGTTACCTAACGCCGTTATTTTAAACGGCGTTATTCCAAACACTGCTTAACAGTGATAAAAAATGCCTAGGCATATTTTAGCAACTTGTTAAAATGTAACGTTACTGACTTCGGCTTTTTGCCTCAGTCAGTTAGGAGTGAGTTCGCGTTTTGCGACTTATCTCATGATTTCATAATTTCATAGCGCACAAAAATTATTAATATTCATATAAACAGATTGAAACTGAATTGCTCATAAACCAAGTTTGAAATGCCACGCATTTTCCTCCACCATACTGTAAGAACAATGGGTTCTACATTAATATTAATATTAGCTCAAATGATCTATAGGGAATTTTAATAATTAATCATGAATATGATTAATATTTTGCATATTACAGTTACATTAATTTATCGCAGCTGAACTAGATTGATATATGAATGATTACCATAACGGGTTATGGTTCGTCATTAATACATCAATAGTCTTATTTCAGCTCGAAGTTATGGGATAACTTTAATGGAATTAATTTAGTTATCAAACAATCTGTTTGTCCAGCAAACATTAAACATAAGATTAACTTAACTCTCAAGGAAAATTATCCTTCTTACAAACATAAGAAAGAGTATCTTTTCCAGGCCTTGAAAAGAAACAACTCTCTGCGTTTGTAAAATTTAGGTTACTTAAATCGTAACAAGATAAAGCATATAGCTTAAGATCGAAAACATCTCATTGACTTGGTTCTATGGGCATTTAAAACAGAGACAATCAAGGATATATGGAATTTTAATAATTGGACTAATACTACATCGAAACTACGAGTATACACAGCGTAAATACATATATTTACAACAGAAACATACGGACGAAAACATTACGAGACCAAACGGATAACAGATGAGAGAGGGAGAGGATGGAAGGGAGAAAGTGAAACTAAAGGTCAGGATGAGAGAGAGAGGATGGGTGAGCGAAAATGAAAGCAACCTGTGCGATCAGAGAAAGCACAGTTTAGGCAAAACTCACAGACAGCCACCTTTTGACAGACAACAAGGAATCAGATCACCTTGAAAAAGGGAATATACAACCTTGAGCAGCATTTAGATTTCGGTACTTGCATGTGGTCTGTTGTGTTGACACCCGAAGGCGCGTGTGTTGTTCTGAGTGGAGGCGTGCGTGTCTTCCGGTCCTCGTGCGGTCGCGGGGATTTCAAAAGAGTCTTTTTCTTTGAGTTGAAGTTGCTGACGTTCGCTTCGCTGAACGTAGGGAGAGTCCGAAGATGAAAATAAAGAAAAGACTTAAAGAAAATAAAAGAGAAACGGAGAATGGAGAATGCTCCCTAAAAGGGAGCCATGGACCCAGAAAACCTCTCACCGAAAAAGTGCTCGCTGAAGATTTCATGAGTCGGTCTTTATAGAACAAGATGGGTTCACGCCTCTGTTCGGGCGAACAACCAATGAACATCCTAGAGAAACTAGAGAAAATGCTAGTATTTACCCTGCCAAATTTATTTTGTAAAGTTTTCTTAAAAAAAAAAAAATATATATATATATATATATATATATATATATATATATATTATTATATTTTATATATATTATTATCGTTGTTAACGATATAATAAGGCCTATACTACTGAAAGCATCTCGCTCAATTCAGATTTACGTCTTCGCACTAAAAAGGGATTTCTTCGTCTTATTTAGGCGGTTTAAATAATATTACATGTACCAACTGCAAAGAGTTTGCTTCGTCTTTACAGGGACAAATGTAATATTATGAACTGCAGTTTACTACTTACTTTACTTTACTTACGTTACTTTAAAAAAGTAATTAGTTATAGTTACTCACTACTTGTTCTAAAAAGTAACTGAGTTAGTAACTGAATTACTCTATAATAAAAGTAACTCGTTACCAGGGAAAGTAACTATTTGCGTTACTGTAAAAAAAAAAAGTTGCTATATGTCAAAGAATTTAGATTTTTTAAGCAGTTTTCACAAGTCAGTTGAAATGAGTAGAACAGACAGGTGTTTAACTTTAGATATTTATTGCACGTTGACAGACAGCAAGAGGTTTATCCTGCACTTCAAGCATTATCTTTGTAAGAAAAGTAAACAGTTACACCATATAAAGTGCATTTAACTCTAGCAAATTAAATCAACCTCTCTCAACGTTTTATTTAAAAGTTTTATTAATAAAGTAAAGGCATTGAACCAGTTTATTTGTAGTGCACTGACTGTGCACATTATATAAGATTAATATATTTGTTTTCCTTAACATTTTAATTAGCAGTAATTTAAACACTTTGCAGTTTGAATGTCCTGTATAAACAAAATTACGGATTATGTTTTTGTTTCCACTGTTCGATCGCGTCCGCGCCTCACACACACACACACACACACACGCACACAAATGTAAACAATTTGCGCCTTTTCGATCGCGCCTCTCTCTCTCTCTCTCTCTCTCTCTCACACACACACACACACACACACACACAAATGTAACCACTTTGCAACTTTTCAATCGCGCCCGCGAGTCTCTCTCTCTTTCGGTTCAATACGAATACATGTACCGTTCCACTCCTAGTTCTAGCCTTTGACCTCAATGAATTTGAAGTAGTGCTTATATCTTCACCTTGAAAATGCCAACTTTTCATCGGATTGCTCCTGACCATAGACTGCTACTGACTCACCTTCTCTGCTGCTTCATCGAATCTCTGTTTAGCTGGTGTGTGTGTGTGTGTGTGTGTGTGTGTGTGTGGCGCGTGTGCTGGCGTGTGTGTAAAAACACTGGCTCTGATTGGCTACCATGAAACACATGACCCTGCCTTAGCCAATCATAATCGCTTACCTCGTTATTAACCCACCTCCTCAATCGCTGTGCGAGCCAGGGGTGCGTTCGGATTACACAGTTTATTCAATCAATGCATAGTAACGCACCGCATTTAACGTCCAGTAATGGTAACGGCGTTGTAATGACGAGAAAAGTAATTAGTTAGATTACCCCGTACTGAAAAATTAACGTCGTTACCTAACGCCGTTATTTTAAACGGCGTTATTCCAAACACTGCTTAACAGTGATAAAAAATGCCTAGGCATATTTTAGCAACTTGTTAAAATGTAACGTTACTGACTTCGGCTTTTTGCCTCAGTCAGTTAGGAGTGAGTTCGCGTTTTGCGACTTATCTCATGATTTCATAATTTCATAGCGCACAAAAATTATTAATATTCATATAAACAGATTGAAACTGAATTGCTCATAAACCAAGTTTGAAATGCCACGCATTTTCCTCCACCATACTGTAAGAACAATGGGTTCTACATTAATATTAATATTAGCTCAAATGATCTATAGGGAATTTTAATAATTAATCATGAATATGATTAATATTTTGCATATTACAGTTACATTAATTTATCGCAGCTGAACTAGATTGATATATGAATGATTACCATAACGGGTTATGGTTCGTCATTAATACATCAATAGTCTTATTTCAGCTCGAAGTTATGGGATAACTTTAATGGAATTAATTTAGTTATCAAACAATCTGTTTGTCCAGCAAACATTAAACATAAGATTAACTTAACTCTCAAGGAAAATTATCCTTCTTACAAACATAAGAAAGAGTATCTTTTCCAGGCCTTGAAAAGAAACAACTCTCTGCGTTTGTAAAATTTAGGTTACTTAAATCGTAACAAGATAAAGCATATAGCTTAAGATCGAAAACATCTCATTGACTTGGTTCTATGGGCATTTAAAACAGAGACAATCAAGGATATATGGAATTTTAATAATTGGACTAATACTACATCGAAACTACGAGTATACACAGCGTAAATACATATATTTACAACAGAAACATACGGACGAAAACATTACGAGACCAAACGGATAACAGATGAGAGAGGGAGAGGATGGAAGGGAGAAAGTGAAACTAAAGGTCAGGATGAGAGAGAGAGGATGGGTGAGCGAAAATGAAAGCAACCTGTGCGATCAGAGAAAGCACAGTTTAGGCAAAACTCACAGACAGCCACCTTTTGACAGACAACAAGGAATCAGATCACCTTGAAAAAGGGAATATACAACCTTGAGCAGCATTTAGATTTCGGTACTTGCATGTGGTCTGTTGTGTTGACACCCGAAGGCGCGTGTGTTGTTCTGAGTGGAGGCGTGCGTGTCTTCCGGTCCTCGTGCGGTCGCGGGGATTTCAAAAGAGTCTTTTTCTTTGAGTTGAAGTTGCTGACGTTCGCTTCGCTGAACGTAGGGAGAGTCCGAAGATGAAAATAAAGAAAAGACTTAAAGAAAATAAAAGAGAAACGGAGAATGGAGAATGCTCCCTAAAAGGGAGCCATGGACCCAGAAAACCTCTCACCGAAAAAGTGCTCGCTGAAGATTTCATGAGTCGGTCTTTATAGAACAAGATGGGTTCACGCCTCTGTTCGGGCGAACAACCAATGAACATCCAAACTTTCATAAACTTTATGACCTCGCAGAGGTAATGTCCTAGCAGAGGTAATGTTACAAGAATGTGATCCTGTTAGGGATTCATTCTTTAGAAATACACTTAAGATTCGAAGTTACACATTAGAAAACTATACCTCTATTATAAAGCAACACTAATCACACATGCATAATGGAATTGTACATATATCAAAGGATCTTTCTAAGTTCTAATACAAAGGTGTGTGTGTGTGTGTGATGCTCTGTGTCTGTAATGTCACATAGAGAGTTTCGTTATCTTTTTGGTGCAGAGAGAGAGGAAGGGGGTTTGGAATGCAGAACTTTGCAAAGTTAAGGGAACGTGTTGACTGGTTATCCTCCAAGGTGCAATAAAGTGTCGCGAAAGACCATTTGTCGCAGACTAGCTGGAGCCGAAGCATGATTTGCACTCACGAGTTCAAAGTGCAAAAGCTTTTGTATTCAAGAAGAAATGTTTTTAGCAACACAGAGTATTTGAATTTGTTAATTCAAAACCAAACGAACGAATGATTCAATAGCCAATGTTGCTACAATATATATATATATATATATATATATATATATATATATATATATATATATATATATATATATATATATATATATATATATATATATATTTAAAAAAAAACAAGAATTACACTATCTACTGTTTATAATTCAATGCAGTTTGTTACATGATCTATGTTTACAATACTCTACAAAATTATTCCTAAGTTTCCCCTTTTGTATAGATGGTGATTTGAAACTGAGACTAACACTAACACTTGTGAGGAAAATAAGTATTTGAACACCCTGCTATTTTGCAAGTTCTCCCACTTAGAAATCATGGAAGGGTCTGAAATTGTCATCGTAGGTGCATGTCCACTGTGAGAGACATAATCTAAAAAAAGAAATCCAGAAATCACAATGTATGATTTTTAAACTATTTATTTGTATGATACAGCTGCAAATAAGTATTTGAACACCTGAGAAAATCAATGTTAATATTTGGTACAGTAGCCTTTGTTTGCAATTACAGAGGTCAAATGTTTCCTGTAGTTTTTCACCAGGTTTGCACACACTGCAGGAGGGATTTTGGCCCACTCCTCCACACAGACCTTCTCTAGATCAGTCAGGTTTCTGGGCTGTCGCTGAGAAACACGGAGTTTGAGCTCCCTCCAAAGATTCTCTATTGGGTTTAGGTCTGGAGACTGGCTAGGCCACGCCAGAACCTTGATATGCTTCTTACAGAGCCACTCCTTGGTTATCCTGGCTGTGTGCTTCGGGTCATTGTCATGTTGGAAGACCCAGCCTCGACCCATCTTCAATGCTCTAACTGAGGGAAGGAGGTTGTTCCCCAAAATCTCGCAATACATGGCCCCGGTCATCCTCTCCTTAATACAGTGCAGTCGCCCTGTCCCATGTGCAGAAAAACACCCCCAAAGCATGATGCTACCACCCCCATGCTTCACAGTAGGGATGGTGTTCTTGGGATGGTACTCATCATTCTTCTTCCTCCAAACACGTTTAGTGGAATTATGACCAAAAAGTTCTATTTTGGTCTCATCTGACCACATGACTTTCTCCCATGACTCCTCTGGATCATCCAAATGGTCATTGGCAAACTTAAGACGGGCCTTGACATGTGCTGGTTTAAGCAGGGGAACCTTCCGTGCCATGCATGATTTCAAACCATGACGTCTTAGTGTATTACCAACAGTAACCTTGGAAACGGTGGTCCCAGCTCTTTTCAGGTCATTGACCAGCTCCTCCCGTGTAGTTCTGGGCTGATTTCTCACCTTTCTTAGGATCATTGAGACCCCACGAGGTGAGATCTTGCATGGAGCCCCAGTCCGAGGGAGATTGACAGTCATGTTTAGCTTCTTCCATTTTCTAATGATTGCTCGAAACGTGGACCTTTTTTCACCAAGCTGCTTGGCAATTTCCCCGTAGCCCTTTCCAGCCTTGTGGAGGTGTACAATTTTGTCTCTAGTGTCTTTGGACAGCTCTTTGGTCTTGGCCATGTTAGTAGTTGGATTCTTACTGATTGTATGGGGTGGACAGGTGTCTTTATGCAGCTAACGCCCTCAAACAGGTGCATCTAATTTAGGATAATAAATGGAGTGGAGGTGGACATTTTAAAGGCAGACTAACAGGTCTTTGAGGGTCAGAATTCTAGCTGATAGACAGGTGTTCAAATACTTATTTGCAGCTGTATCATGCAAATAAATAGTTAAAAAATCATATATTGTGATTTCTGGATTTTTAAAATTTTTTATTATGTCTCTCACGGTGGACATGCACCTACGATGACAATTTCAGACCCCTCCATGATTTCCAAGTGGGAGAACTTGCAAAATAGCAGGGTGTTCAAATACTTATTTTCCTCACTATATATATATAATTTTTTTTTTTTTTTTTTTTTTTTTTAGATTCAGAATATATTTCAGTATGGTATTATTGTAGAAATGTTGACAATTTTATTCTCATTCATTTTGTGTTGTGTTAGGTTTTGAACATCAGTTTTGATTAGAGAATGTAAACGTGCAAATTGGCCTGTATAGAACATAAAGGTCTGTTGGTGTTTGTGTTAAGTGAGAAATAAATTCATGATGTCATTGAATACATTTTTTTGCCAAAGCAATAATAAATGATCCACAGTTTGGCTCACATAAGCCCCTTTCACACAGAGATTCCGGAAAATACACTGGAAATCTGTCCCGGGATCATTTGATTTCTGTTCATTCACACTACCAGGGATTTTCTGGAATCAGTGTGTGTGTTCACACACATCCTGTAAAGATACCATTAAGACATGTGACATCAGGATGTGACGTGTAATGTCTCCGCAGCATTTTAAGTTTGCTTATGATCTGCGATTTCTCTCTCTAGAAATCATACTTGTGCATTATTTTTCTGATTCAATCAAAAACCAGCCTATAACGTACTGTTCCACTAAACTGGCGAATGATCTCAGCTTCAGCGTCATCATAACACACACCTCATGGCATTCATTCTGCCTTTATTTCACACATGGTCGATTCCGGGACTGATCCCAGCTATGTTGCTAGGTCCTCATCCCTGGATCTATCCCGGGAAGTGGTTGCACTATATATATGCAGCACATTTTTCAAATGCTAACAGATAAAAAAAAAAAAACCTGATAAAAGCACATTCAAATCAGAATGATTGCAAACTTTGTGCATTTCTGCAGGAATTATATTTAAATATAAAATATTACCACAGTATTTACAATGAAATTAAATTGATTATTCCAAACACAAATACATTTTGACACATTTCTCAACATAAGTCACTTTTTCAAAACTCTCTTCACACAGTGATCACAACATCCGTCTATGTGAGCTAAACTGTGGATCACTGCTTTGAACGATGTCATTGAATGCATTTTGTGCCATTTACATGAATTATTTGCTCACTTAAACACAAACACCAACAGAACGTTATGTTCTATACAGGCTAATTTGCACACGTTTACATACTTGGTTTTTAAAACTGTTAAAATTATTTTCAAAACCTAACAACACAAAAAATTATACATTTCGACAGTAATATCATATTGAAATATTTATTCTGATTCTAAAAAAATCTAATATTATCCAAACAATTAGATGTAACAAAGACTAACTCTTGTGTAGGTGTTTAGTTTCATCACCATCTATACAAAAGGGGAAAGTTAGGTATATTTTAGTACAGTCGTTTAAAAAAAGCATCATGCAGTGAATTATAAACAGTAGATAGTGTCATTTTTGTTTTGTAAAAGCAATTTACAAAAGAAAATATTGTGTAATGCTCCTGTTTGTGTTTTTTTGTTTTATGAGTGACAAAGTGTGTTTGTTGGGTGAAACCTTTTCTAGTGTTCTGGAAGAATGAGTTGATTTGAGACATGAATGAAGTTTCATTGCATTTTGAATGTGAAATGAACTGCTGTCAAGCTGAAAGTTGGTTACTGAGTGAAGAGTTTTGAAAATGTATCTAAATATTGAGAAATGTGTCCTAGCGATTGTAAAAACCTGTTATTTTATTTGGCAGGGTAAATCCCAGCATTTTCTCTAGATTATTTGAGAAGTTCAACAGATTCTTGGACATTGGTAACAGTATTGTTACGGTTGTGAGGTTTTTGGCCTGTTTCTCACCTGAAACACAATGGCCTTTCAAGCCTTCCTGCATTGAAATGTAAATTGCTTGTGGGGGGAAGCGCAGCAACTCAATCCACTCACTAGAGTCTACATGAAATTACCTATGTTAGAATATCAAGGATAGTAATGAGTTATGGTGAAATCATTCAGTAATTTATACCACAGTCTGAAATTATATCTTAAAAGAGTTTATTTGACGTATTAAGTTTTTAGTTCTGTCTCTGTGACTTTCTCACTGCACCCAAACCTTGAAGTTGATTTAGATCTTTTTCAAAAAATATCTGTGGTATTGTGTCTGCTATTTCATAAAGAAACATTTCTGCCATTTTTGCAGCGCTGTAACAACACAGAATGTGCAGAGGTTACCATACATTGTTTTTGTTTTTAATATCAGTTGACCATTTAATGAGTGAATTTTCAATTTTGGGTGAAATATCCTGGCGTGATGTGGGGAACATATTATCATTCTGTGTCTTCTGTCCCTCATTATGATGGTGTGGATGACCCTAGAGAGACAGTGATCTACATGTGTTTGTGTAAATGTGTTTAACACTAATTCTGAGTGATAAATAAGACTCCATTTACAGCTGCTAATACAGTTTAGTTTGTTTTGGGTTTTTTAGGGCCCAAGCCCTGAAAGGGCAAAGGCCCTATTGTTTTCCTTAGGATTATTAGGGCCCAAGCCCTGAAAGGGCGAAGTCAGGTATTATGGGTTGTTTGGAAAACGCTTGCTGTGGAATTTGAAATACTCCTCCTAGGAAATTCATCCGATCACCACCAAATTCGGTCAACATGAAGTCAAGACATTGAGGATGCTAAATTGCGGACAGATTTTTGATATCTCGAACGCTTTGGCCGTGGCGAGGAAACTAATTTATGGCGAATAAGGGACACAGGAAGTGTATTATAACTTCAGCATACATTAAAGGAACACGTCGACTTTTTGGGACTTTAGCTTATTCACCTTATCTCCCAGAGTTAGATAAGTCCATACATACCTTTTTCATCTCCGTGCGTGCTGTAACTCTGTCTGACGCACCCACCGCTAGCCTAGCTTAGCACAAAGACTGTAGGTAAACGGCTCCAGCTAGCATACCCTTTGTCACCCAATAAGTGACAAAATAACGCCAACATTTTCCTATTTACATGTTGTGTTTTGTATAGTCACAGCGTGTACGAATAACAAGGTCACATGAGACACAACCATCTTCTAACCGTATACATACTGGGAACTATATTCTCAGAAGACGAAGCACTGCTACTTCTGTGGAGTGATTTACTCCAATTCTGAGCGAACTCTGCTCCTCACCACGGGGCTTCTCAGGTGCTGCGAGCAAATCACTCCGCCCAAGTAGAAATGCTTCGCCTTCTGAGAATTTGTGACCATGTTATTTGTACACGCTGTGACTATACAAATCACAACATGTAAATAGGAAAATGTTGCCGTTATTTTGTCACTTATTGGGAGCAGTCGAGTCAATTTTGTACTTTTTAAAACTTTTTTACAATTATTTTTTTTTTTTTTTTTTTACAGATTGGGCTTTGGTCGGACTCGGGCTCATTTAGCTTTTCTCCTTTCATCGTGCCCATAATATATGTGCAGAGTGCAGGCTACTGTATGAAATATTGTTATATTGATAATATTATAAATATGCAACGCAATATGCGATCACGCGAGTGCAATGCATTAGGTGACAGTTGACCATGCAGAGCATCAGGGAGAAGTTGGAGTGTAAGGAGTTACTAAAAGTTCCCAATACTTCAGGAAAAGCTGCATTTTGAAAGAGTTTTGATTTGATTACTGAGCCTGAAGCCTTCAACAGTGGATGCTATTCTTTTTCTTCACAACGATCGCGAATAAACAGTGAATGAGCCTACTCAGTTCAATGGATTTTTTTTTTTTTTATTATATTTTTATTATTATTTAACGTTAGCCAGTTGGCGAAGAGTTCTTTGAAACGTTGTTCTTCAGTAAAGTTACTTGACATCAAAAAAAGGTAGGCCGTAAATCTTTATTTACTGCTTGGCTATATAATATTCTCTACTGCATGCTTATGCTTCTCTGTAATGGACAGTCTGTATTAATATTTGTGGGCATAATTGTCGGTCATAGTTATGTTTGAGGCCTATAATAAAATTTTACCTAGTAGCGTGTATGTGTGTGTGTCTAGCAGAGACAGCGCGCGTCAGAGAGAGCTCAAAGTGATATTGATGTTGGTCTCGGGTCGGGTTCGGGCTGAAAAATTGCAGACGTTTTCGGGCTGGGGCCGGATTAGGGCTTGAACACCACGGGCCAGGTCTCGATTAGGGCTGGATGTTTTGCCCCGTGCAGGGCTCTAGGCAGTATGCTAGCTGGAGCCGTTTACCTCCAGTCTTTGTGCTAAGCTAGGCTAGCGGTGGGTGCGTCAGACAGAGTTACGGCACGCACGGAGATGAAAATGGTATGTATGGACTTATCTAACTCTGGGGGATACAGTGAATAAGCCAAAGCCAAAGTCGGCGTGTTCCTTTAACTTATCTTGATGAAACTTCAGCAGTGTGTTCGTTGTAAGAGGCCGATCACATGGATGTGACTTTGTGAGTCAAAGTTATAGCGCCACCAACTGGCAGCAGGAAGTGTGTCACTTTCAAAATGCTTTTGACAAAAGTGGGGGGGGTTAGTTTTACCTACAGTTACAAAAATCAGTATGTATATTGGTCTCATCGAGCCGGACAACTTTCTAATTTACAGTTGTTAGCTCCGACCAACAGGAAGTCAGATATTTTGGTTTGAATGTGGATTTCTTTGGATATTTCAGACTCTGAGTTTTTAGCTTTTTCAACACGATGAAAATACATTAAAGAAGCTAAATTGTGAACGGATATTAAATATCTCAAACGGGTTTTCTATAATGAGGGATTAAAGTAATGTCCAAAAAGGAAACACTAAAAGCCTCATATCTTCTAAAAATGTAATTATACACCATTTATTTCTATATAAGTATACAAATACAAATATCACAACTAAACCCATTTTATTCTTTTTTTTTTTTCAATTTAAGAATTATTTATAAGTTTAAAAACACAAATAGTAAAAAAAATAAAAAAATAATCAAGTCATACATAGGGCTATACTGCCCTCTTGTGTTCAACATCAGGTAGGCCTATTGTATCTATATAAAAATATACTAGGTATGTGACAGTGAGAATATTTTACCACCGGTTAATCGACGTGTGACACCGCTGGGGGCTTTTGAATCGCTAACTTAAAAACGAAAGTAAAATATGTTCGTCCGCACGGACATTGACAATGGTGCACAGTAGAGCGAGCATTTTCAATGAATTCCTATGGAAGTAGGAATGAATTAAAAAACGTTGACTCTGTTCTGCTCGTTCCTCGCCGTGGACGCGGACCGTTATGAATGCCCATGCAGCCGTGAGCATTTTAGTTTAATTTTAAAATTAGCGCCTTTCGGGGGACGGATTGCTTGAATTTATTTTACAAAAGCACAATGTTGTGTTTTATTGCGACTGTACACAAATATAAGTTAACACTTTGCAGTTTGAATGATGTCCTGTATGAACAAAATGACGGAGTATGCTTTTATGTGTCCATTGTTCAATCGCGCCCCACACACACACACACACACACTCCAGCATTGCAATCTTGACATCGCAGCCTGTTCATTATAGCCTTAATAAAATACAGTGAGGAAAATAAGTATTTGAACACCCTGCTATTTTGCAAGTTCTCCCACTTGGAAATCATGGAGGGGTCTGAAATTGTCATCGTAGGTGCATGTCCACTGTGAGAGACATAATCTAAAAAAAAAAATCCAGAAATCACAATATATGATTTTTTAACTATTTATTTGTATGATACAGCTGCAAATAAGTATTTGAACACCTGTCTATCAGCTAGAATTCTGACCCTCAAAGACCTGTTGGTCTGCCTTTAAAATGTCCACCTCCACTCCATTTATTATCCTAAATTAGATGCACCTGTTTGAGGTCGTTAGCTGCATAAAGACACCTGTCCACCCCATACAATCAGCAAGAATCCAACTACTAACATGGCCAAGACCAAAGAGCTGTCCAAAGACACTAGAGACAAAATTGTACACCTCCACAAGGCTGGAAAGGGCTACGGGGAAATTGCCAAGCAGCTTGGTGAAAAAAGGTCTACTGTTGGAGCAATCATTAGAAAATGGAAGAAGCTAAACATGACTGTCAATCTCCCTCGGACTGGGGCTCCATGCAAGATCTCACCTCGTGGGGTCTCAATGATCCTAAGAAAGGTGAGAAATCAGCCCAAAACTACACGGGAGGAGCTGGTCAATGACCTGAAAAGAGCTGGGACCACCATTTCCAAGGTTACTGTTGGTAATACACTAAGACGTCATGGTTTGAAATCATGCATGGCACGGAAGGTTCCCCTGCTTAAACCAGCACATGTCAAGGCCCATCTTAAGTTTGCCAATGACCATTTGGATGATCCAGAGGAGTCATGGGAGAAAGTCATGTGGTCAGATGAGACCAAAATATAACTTTTTGGTCATAATTCCACTAAACGTGTTTGGAGGAAGAAGAATGATGAGTACCATCCCAAGAACACCATCCCTACTGTGAAGCATGGGGGTGGTAGCATCATGCTTTGGGGGTGTTTTTCTGCACATGGGACAGGGCGACTGCACTGTATTAAGGAGAGGATGACCGGGGCCATGTATTGCGAGATTTTGGGGAACAACCTCCTTCCCTCAGTTAGAGCATTGAAGATGGGTCGAGGCTGGGTCTTCCAACATGACAATGACCCGAAGCACACAGCCAGGATAACCAAGGAGTGGCTCTGTAAGAAGCATATCAAGGTTCTGGCGTGGCCTAGCCAGTCTCCAGACCTAAACCCAATAGAGAATCTTTGCAGGGAGCTCAAACTCCGTGTTTCTCAGCGACAGCCCAGAAACCTGACTGATCTAGGGAAGGTCTGTGTGGAGGAGTGGGCCAAAATCCCTCCTGCAGTGTGTGCAAACCTGGTGAAAAACTACAGGAAAAGTTTGACCTCTGTAATTGCAAACAAAGGATACTGTACCAAATATTAACATTGATTTTCTCAGGTGTTCAAATACTTATTTGCAGCTGTATCATACAAATAAATAGTTAAATCATACGAAAGTTTTAAATGATATTGTAGGGTCAATGGATAATGGTGAATTTTGTGCCTCGCTTTTTATTGATTTATCAAAGGCTTTCGATACAGTGGATCATGGAATATTGCTGCACAGATTGAAGGTTGTTGGTTTATCAAGTTACGTTATTCCTTGGTTTAAAAACTATCTGAGTGGAAGAACCCAGTGTGTTCAAGCCGAAGGTAAACAATCTGATTTATTAGAGATTTCCAAAGGTGTGCCCCAAGGATCGGTGCTGGGGCCCCTTTTATTCACCATTTATATAAATAGCCTTGATTATGACATTCAGGATGCCAACTTTCATTTTTATGCCGATGATTCTGTCGTGTATAGCAGCGCTTCCTCTGGACAGCAAGCCTTGTCTAAGCTTCAGTCAGCCTTTAATATTATTCAGTTAAGGCTTCACAGTTTAAAACTTGTTCTGAATACTGATAAAACCAAGTATATGTTATTTTCCAACTCAAAAAAACTTGCAAATAATTTAGTATCTCTTCAGACCCTTCAAGGTACAGTGATTGAATTAGTAAAAGAGTACAAATATCTAGGCATTATAGTTGATGATGCACTATCTTTCAGCTCTCATATCACTCAACTGAAGAATAAACTGAAAATTAAGCTTGGGTTTTATTTCAGGAACAAGTTTTGCTTTTCTTTTAATGTAAAAAATAAATTAGTCTCTGCTACTTTTCTCCCTGTCCTTGATTACAGTGATGTTGTATATCAGTTTGCACCTTCTTATCTTCTTTCTTCCTTAGATGCCGTTTATCATGGTGCTCTAAGGTTCATATCAGATTGTAAATCTTCAACTCATCATTGCACTTTGTATCACAGAGTAGGTTGGCTTTCTCTGTCTACCAGAAGAAAAATGCACTGGTACTTAATTATTTACAAAGCCATCTTGGGGTTGTTGCCTTCTTATCTTTGTTGTTTTATGCAACAGAAAATTACCAAGAATTATTTTCTTCGCTCGCAAAACTTTTATACTCTTTCTGTTCCTTTTACTCGAACTGAGCTAGGTAAGAAGTCTTTTATGTATGCAGCGCCGTTTGGTTGGAATTTCCTCCAATCTAAATTAAAACTAGAAAATCTGCTGACTCCATTTTAAATCAGTTATCCGGCAAATGGAAGTTGATCTAACAGTATGCAACTGCTTTTAAGTGTCTTTAATTTGTCTGTGTGATGTTTATCTGTGATGGAATTGATTGTACTGCTGCACATTTTGGCCAGGACACTCCTGTGAAAGAGATTTTTAATCTCAGAGAGCTTTTTCTGGTTAAATAAAGGTAAAAAATAAAATAAAATACATTGTGATTTCTGGATTTTTTTTTTGTCTCTCACAGTGGACATGCACCTACGATGACAATTTCAGACCCCTCCATGATTTCTAAGTGGGAGAACTTGCAAAATAGCAGGGTGTTCAAATACTTATTTTCCTCACTGTATAATAATAAAATAGTCAACCTAACATATAAAAATTACACTGCTCTGTTTAAATAGTCAGTAGTACAATTCGTACCATTCACGGTAAGCACCACTCCACTGTGATGTTTCCAAGCACATTTTTGCGCGTGTGAAGAGGATGATTTTTTTCCGTTGATATTGGAACGTGAGTGAAGTACAAAGCCTATGATAAAGAATAGTTTAGCATCCAAATACATCGCAAATGTTGAAACATTTTGATTCTAATGAGAGAGTTACGTGAGCCCAACACTGCTTACTTTCATTTTAATTTTTATTGTATTTCTGTTTGGCTTGTTTATAGTTATTGTTTTATTCTTGTTCCGTTCTGAATATCATTAAATTTAAAGGATTTGTTGTGGAATATTTTGAGTGTATAATAAAATCAGAATAATTCTCTCGGTTTAGTGATTCCCTAGTTATCTCTTTTTTTTTTTCATTGTTCTAATCAGGTCAGGCAAGTAAAATTCTCTGTCTTGTCCCTTAAATTTTATATATATATATAATATAGCGACTGTATAAATATATATGTATATACAGTGCAATGCATAAGTGAATACACCCATGCTAAAGTTGACTAAAAAGAGGAATAAAAAATCATATTTTGGAAATTGAACTTAATGCCTTAATTTAAAAAATTAGGAAAAATCCAACCTTTAAGGACACCAATTTTCTTTGTGAATGAATAATGTATCGTAAATAAATAAATGTTCTTCCTTAAAATACATGGTGCATAAGTGAGTACACCCCTATGTTAAATTCCCATAGAGGCAGGCAGATTTTTATTTTTAAGTATTTTATCACTTTTATATCACTTTTACTCAGGACATGCTAGCTGGCAACAAAGGATTCCATTCATTATGCTAAGCTAAGCTAGCGCTGACCCTGTCAAACTAAAACAATGCATGCACTGAGACAAAAATGCATTTGCCCACCTATCTAAATGTAGGAAAGAAGGTGAATAAGCCCTATTTCAAAAAACGGTGGAGTGGTCCTTTAAGTAAAAAATAAATAAAAATGTAATATATATTTAACAGAATGCTCCTTTCTAGAGTTATTTTTCTTGCTACAGTTATTTACCATGAATGGCTTTTTTAAAGGTAAATGTAGCATTACATGACAAGTTGTTCACAAGCAGTTTTATTGACATCTTTCTGCAGTTGTAAATTTTTATATAACAAAATTCTATGATATGAATAATTCACACCTGTTAAATGTGTAATGTAAAATACAGGCTGTTATGGTACAGTAAAAGTAAGCATACTTCAAACACTGCAGTCACTGTAATATTACAATGTAATCAAATAGCTGGAATCTATTATTTTCACGATTACAGCTAAAAAATCTTTGGTTGCACTTTATTTTAAGGTGTCATTGTTACAGTGTAATGATACATTTAAGTACTGTGTAATATTAAGTAACTACATGTACTTACTATCGGGTTAGGGTAGGATTAGGATTTGGTTGAGGGTTAATTGCATGTAATTATGCATAATTAATTATTACTATGGTAAGTACATGTAACATATGAAACAAAGACACTGTAAAATAAAGTGTTACCAAATATTTTATAGAATTGTAACAGAGAATTGTGTAGAATGAATTGACCCTTTTATGTGCTGTATTTATCAGTTGTCTGATTACCTGTACCTGCCATCAAATAGCCTTTGAAACTGATATGGCACTCAAATACAATTAATCACTCACTCCTGTCTCTCAGAATGCAGTTCAGTGAGACGGGGACAGCTTCCCAACATTTCTTGACATATTTTTTTCTCTCTTTCCCTCTGGCAAAAAAGTGATGGAGATAGTTCTTTGTCTCTGCGCAGCCAGAGGAATAAGGAGGCAGAGCGAGAACTACATGATATGTCGGAGAAACTATCTCAACGTCTGGAGGAACTTGATCTGGTCAGTAACTCAATCTGTGAGTTTATCTGCTGTTTTAGTTTAAAACTCTAGAGCTATATGGTCTAAAAAAAACCCTACTTTTTCTAACTTCTACTTGGCTGTTGATTCAATTGAAACTTGCCATGCATTATCCCAAGCATTTATCAAAGCATTGCAATGATATGTCAATTAAACTGTCTATAGAGTCGCCTATTTTGACTAATTTGACCCATGTCTCCTTAAAAAAATTATTCACCCAAAAATGAAAATGTACTCACCCTCAAGTTGTTCTAAACCTTTCTTCTGCTGAACACAAAATAATATATTTTGAAGAATGATGGTAACCGAACAGTTAAGGACCCCCATTGACTTCCATAGTATTTTTCCCATACAATGGAAGTCAATGATGTCCATCAACTATTTGGTTACCAATATTGTTAAAAAAATATCTTCGTTTGTGTTAAACAAACAAACAAAAAATTCATACAGGTTTGGAACAACTTGAGGGTGAGTAAATGATGTCAGAATTTATTTCATCTATCTCTTTAACAAAAAACATAGACAACAGAGTATTCTGGGGTGGCATGCCAAGTTGTGTCAGCAATAACTAAAAATCTGGGAATGTATGTATAAAGCCATTTAGACTAATATTTTAGACTTACGTGTTTCAAAATTCTAAGAATGATGCAATTTTACTCTTATTCAAGACTAAAGGTTCCTAAGTGAGAGCTGGAGAGGTATCCTAACCTAGTTAGTAGTAACAAGATGGCAGCAGAGAGGAGGAGACCACACAATTTCCAACAAAGATATAATGTATTGGAGTTATGTGTATGTATTATGTTGTATATCATGATATGATGACAGGGAGTTGATAAAACGATACAGGCTTGATCATAAAAGTATTCTTTTTGTAACTGACCTGGTAAGAAATGTAATAACTTCTCCCACTCTACAAATCAATGCTCTGACTGCAGTAGACTTGGGGCCCATCAGTCCACAGTAAGCAGGGTCTTAAGTAGCACTATTGTGGCACTAACCACACCAAACATACTGTAGTGGCCAAAAGTGATGTGCAAAGGTTTTTGTTTAATGACCTTACAAGTTTGTTTAATTTTTTTATATATATTTTAAAATATGAAGGAAGAACAAAGCACTAAACTTAGTGAAAGTATTTATCTGACAAAATTATTGGCAAAGAAGCAGACTACAGCTACATGTTTTAGAGAAACAAAAAAAGCTCACAGGAAAAGAATACATTGACAACAGCATAATCAGTTATTCTCATTTCACTGGTTCTCTCTTGTTTTTGCATGTTCATTATTTCTTTGCATGATTTAATGTTTTATTTGCATTATCACAAATAAAGCAATTGACTCCAAGCACAACTATGCAATATGCTTACAACATTTTTTTATAATATTTGGATAATGGGTGAAGATGTCAATTTTCCTAGGCTGGTCTACACTTTTGGCCACTACTTTATGGCAGTTCATTGACTTTCCAACTGATCTTCAAACCATGCGACAAAAGCAAGCAACTTTTATGAGGATCGCAAGCTTCCTTGGGGTTGTTGGAGCCATTGATGGATCTCATGTTCCCATCATTGCTCCAACTGTAAATGAGGAGACATATATAAATAGAAAAGGATTCCACAGCATCAATACTAATTATTGATAAGTTTTTCAAAATGCAAATCCATTTTTTAAATAAATTTAATATTAAAATAAATGTTTTCTTAATTAAATTATTTTCTTCTCTCAGACAAGTCCTACTTTATACAAATTTTTTGATACTCAAGTCAAAGCTTAAGACTGTTCTTAATAGCATTTCTAACTATTGTTACGACCGCTAGGGGTCAGCCGTAACAGGAAAAAGGAAGAGCCACAGTACCAGAAAGATGCCCAATAACATTATAACAATAACTGTAAGAGCTTTATTTACAATAAGGGTTTAGCACCAAAACGAGGCCAAAATGCTAAATATCTTAGGGTCTTAACACTATGCTACCGTTTGATCAAGGAAAATTTAATTTAATGTGTACCTTCATTAAGTCAAGTGCTAATCAAAAAATAACAGTCCGCAGCCAATCAAATTTCAGCAGCTAATAATGTTACATTTAAATGGCCTACCGTTACAAAAATGGACGCATTCATACTTGTGTGAAAACAAATGTGTACCAAATTATATAAAAATCAGCCACAAGGTGTCTTTATTATAAAGAACTTTTTTCACTAAATAAACTTCTAAATACTTTCTTTAAGCCCTAACAGTTATCTTATTTTTATGTGTATCTATCAAATATATCCATCATTCTAATATTCTGACAAGCATACCATGTCAGCTCTAGACCATGCAAAAGTTGTCAAAAGAAATTTAATCTATTAAAGAGTTTATCTCTTACAATCAGAAATTTTGTTGGTGTGGCCCTTTATGACTAATATGCCTGTATCTTGTGTCTCAAAACCTTGTATGTATGGAGAACAAGTCATTCTGAAGAAACATGCCTAATGTAATGCATTTCTGATGCTTGGGGACTAACAGCAAAATTTGAACTATCAGCCATTTCAACTGACAGATGAAGGCTGGAATACTAATATCCACAGAATAAGATTTTTTTTAAACTAATACTTTTCTATCAATCTCCATTTTAAAAGACTGAATAACTTATGTAACAGATAAATGCACAGAACCAGTTCGTTTGTAGAACTATTATCCATTAACATTGAAGTTTTATATAATTTACAAAGTAAGTTGTGAGATGGTTATAGATCATTAAATTTGAATACTTAAAAAAAAACGTAAAAAATACTTAACTTTTAATATATCCAAATAATTTTGAAAGGAATATTTTTGTCAAGTTGCCTTACATGATTTAATGTATTGGTGTCCATTTAAATTAAAGAGACGCTTGTATTTAATGTTGTGATATAAATAATAAATCAAACACTTGTGTACATACTAAACTGCAAGCATACAAGTAATCAAACAGACAACACATTCTCATAACCTGACACCAGCTCAGAAGCACCCACAGAATTATAATTTGTACAAATAAATGATTAAAATATTTCTTGCAGGAAAAAATAACATGCAAGCATAGTGCACCAAGCCAAAAGCAGTTTAATGTGCAAAAACTCAAAAGCTTTGAAACTGAAAAGGACATAAGTATGTTTTGTCGGTTTCCGTCTTTTTGTTGTATAGAAATGTAACGTTTTGTATTACATAGGCTTGGAGCAACACTGATGTGAGTAAATGATAACAATGTCAATTTCTAGTATTCTAGTGCTGCTATGATGTATATGTACTGTACTGTATATGTGTTAAACTGGCTTTGTGGTGCAGATGTTGAAGCGTGCTCTGGGTGAGGTTGGAGAGGTGTGTGAGCCAGAAGAGGAAGATAAACAGTCTCATCATAGCAACAGCATCATGGAAAGACGCACTCCGAAAAACATAGGTATGTCAGGTCCTTTCAAACCACTGCCATCATGTGACAGTACCCCAGATAACTTAACATGCCTGTGTTTCTATCTAGGTTCATGTCATGCTAGCGCTCATGCACACTCATTGTTGGACTCCCCTCCACCTACACAGCGCTCCTTCCAGCAAGATGCTCTGATCAAAGAGCACAGCCAGCTACGGCACAAGAACACCCAGGTACATCCCACACAAAATGGGTAACACTTTAAGTATACATTAATAAAGTACTTACAAATCATTAACTATTAGTTTAAACTATTAGTTTATAGTTAATTCATAGTTAATAAATTGTATTCTCTACAATGTTAATATATTAATTGACTATATACGAATAGTGAGTCCTTCATTCATTGTCTCTGTAATTAACACAATTTTGATTGTTTAATTAGCTTTAAACCAACCTTTATTAGACATTAATTGCATTCATATTCAGTGTTCCTAAAAATCTTTTTAAATACATGAAGCACAGTGTCTATATGTGTGTTAGGGATGGTAAGATTCACAGATTCGCATCGGCATAAAAGTATCAAAATCAAAATTTTGTTTTTTTTACTTTTAGTATGAATATGTTAGGCTTAAGGTTATGAATAAGCTGGTGTTTTCCAAAACAGTGACAAAATTCGCATTTAGGAGATATAAGCATTCAAAACTTAGTCTTTCACTTCCGCTAAAATGGATCACAGATATTTATGACATCACTGCGGACTTCAGCTTCTCATCACATCTTCTGCCCAATCAAATGCTCTCTAGAATCTAAAGCGTCCCGCTCCCTATGCTATAAATACCACCTGGTCAAAGCGACCGTTGACACTTCACGTAGCAATATGGGTTGGAGATGTGTGTTTGGTTGCTCAAATGCTTGAGTTTTATTCCGTTTTTCAACTTGACATTAGTCAAGAATGAAATGGCTGGAATTTATTCACTCCACTGAAAAAAAGTTGGAAAAAAGGTTGGAAACCACTGACATAAAATATAGATTAACATGGCAGAGGTAGAGCTGCATCTTCCACCAAATAAATTACAAATCCAATGTTTGGAAACACGCAAAGTCAGAAGGCACTTAAGTTAATTTATGATTTGCTGTCTGTCTGAACCAAAGAAATAAAAGCGAACTATCTGTACCATATTGAATTGCAAAGCATCATGTTTTTTCCAGTGCATTGAATTGCATTGTTGAATCGAATCGAAATCGTATCGCACTGCATCGTAATGGGGTGAATCGTATCGTATCGCATCGCATCAGAAGCTGCTTCGTATGTATCTTATCGTTGGCTATGCATCGAGATGTGTATCGCATCGACCTCAGTTATGGAGATGCACATCCCTAATATACGTATGTGTGTGTGTGTGTGTGTGTGTGTGGTCAAAAATATCGAAATGTATCGATACTGAAATATCCAGAGTGTCTGCGGATCCTTAAAGTCCCCCTGTGGTGAAAATCAAGCTTTTAATGTTGTTTATATGTCTGTATGGGTTTTTTAATATGCTTTATGACAAAACAATGAACAAATGCATAAGTCAACACTAGGGGTGTAACAATATATCGCAATGCAAAAATGCAACAAAATGTATCGTGGATAGTGAAAATATGTATCGTGGATAGTTCACCCAAAATAAAAATTACTGTGTGAGAAAAAATTCTTACCACACTCTTATCACAAAAAATGTTACCAGTAAAAAGTGGCCTACATTATTTAAAATATATGTAGTCAGTGACAGATTACAAGCATATTAAAATAAAATAATTCTGTATTTTCAGCTTCAGAATCATGAATATTTTTATTCTGGTGTCACCATTGTCTTGTGCATTGGGTTACCAGCACCACGTCCAAGCTTATTAATTTCCACCCAATGTAATACCAAATTTAGCATTTTAATCAACAGTAAATTTTTTGTTAACCTTTAACCATATGTCTGGGAGTATCGCAATATCGTATCGAAATCATGAAATGAGGGTATCGTTACACCCCTAGTCAACACCCTTGCTGAGTATTTTCTCCTTAAATCTGCAGTGAACAAGTTTGAAATCGCTGGTGTTTCTGACGTCACAAACTACCTTGTAACACATCACGATTTTAGTTCTAGGAACTCCTTTTGGAGGAACTAATTTAGCTCCTACTTCAGAGTAGGGTCTAAACCAGCACTAAAGGAACTACCAGTGACGCTAGTGTACGCCGATTGGCCGAACACACGCGAAACACCAGCACCTGCCATTTAAAAAAAAGCTGTGTAAACACAGAGATTATAGCCTATATATTTACTCCACAAACTAACTCTACGAACATGATAGATGGGCCTCTTAACCTTTACGCTTAGAAAAAATCCAATGCAACCTTGAGGGGACCAATCCAAACATGATTTTGTATTTCTACTCAGTTAGCAACGCTGGACATCAACCATACGCTAATACCTTTTCATATACTGTCTACTTTATTTGTATAACAGTTCTATCTAATAATGTATTAGACAGGACTGTTAGACAAAACATAAACTAATGAACACAGAGAATGCGAGCTCTGTGTGCGTTCTCAGCGCCGTCAAAATAAATGTCCGCCGCGCCGTCAAAATAAGTCACAACAACAAGCGTGGCTTACGTCACTTCAGAGTTCCTATTCTTTCCTAGGGGAACACTGGTGGCTAGTTCCTAGAACTAAGTTCCTAGAACTACCCGGTGCGAAAGCCCCTAATGACACACGCAAGTGTCTGACCTTACATAAAGCCACAATACTAACTTTGACAACAAGGTGTTTAGTCATTTAAAAAATAAATCTATTTCATGAATAGTAGCTGTTCTACACTAACCTGCATTTTTTGCTGGTTTCAAAACACACCACGCTGGATATAACCTGCCATGGTGACACATCCTCGGATAAACTCCTGCGATCCAACAGCTAATGTCTGCACATTGCCTTGAGATTTAATCCGGGGACACATTTAACAACTGTAAGGCCGATTATGAATGTAATTTGATATTTGCGACTGATCCTGCCTAAACGTTTCAAGTCAGAGACCATTGTGTTCAGTCGGTATTCATAGTCTGTGTTTAAAATCTGCTCCAGTCATTGGAAACAGTCTGTGTGTTCAATTCAGTTTTAGAATGTTTCAGCTTGTCGTTAAATGTGTCCCCGGCATTGCATAGGATGACTTGACAATTTCACTCACGTTGGATGCACATTTGCATAGGCCATAGGCTACTATTTGAATTCATGATTAATGGTAAATTCAAATAACCTCTTCAGAACGTTTAAACTTGATTTCGTTTTTGTTTGTTTCTGTAAAAATGTTGTTCGTTTAAGGTTTTTGTATTTATTCCTTGAACTGGTTCTGAGTCTTGACTATAAACTAATAGTTTTGAAATTATTTGTAAGTACTTTATTACTGTATACTTATTATAAAGTGTTACCGCAAAATGCATCAGCATACATTTTTAAAAATGTGTAGCCCAACAGCCTGATCATTTGGGCTGAACGCTGATTTTTATTTATTTATTTTAATTTTATTTTTGTGTAGTTGGCAGGCTCAATCTGTAAAGATGATAAACTGAAGCGATTAGTGGAACAGGAGCGAACAGATATGACCACTGAGAGACTTGACACTCAGCAAACGGTCAGTGACATTTCCTCCTCATTTGTGCTGTTTTATAATGTGATCGCCGAGAAGGCTAGCTCAATAATTATGTTGTCCTCTCATAAACAATTATATTACATTCAGTAGCACTAATCTCATGGTTTATTACACCGTCTGCATGGATGGTAAGTCACAGTATCACTCCATGGATGTAATTCGCAGTATACCTTTGTTATTTTTATTTTTGTGTTTGTATAGAAACGTTCTCATTCACAGTCAGTTAGTCACACAATAACACTGGTCATCACTACGATACTGCGAGACTGCTTCTGAGATTACACTTCCCAAGTAATTTTCCCTTATAAAATCTAGGGATGGAGAGTGGAAAAGGGTACTGAAATGTTGTTGTTGTTGTTTTTTACTAGGCTTCATACATTTAGATATCTATATCAGTATAAGTCCCTTTTTAAACCATACCTGAAAAGCATGATCAATTAGGGATAGTGGGAAAAGTACTGTGAAGTCAAGCTTCATGAGACGTGTTACTAAGGGATAGTTCACCCAAAAGATACGATGTTTTGAATATTATAGGCAAACAGTTGAGACTTAAGCCAGGGACACATTTAACGATCGTAAGGCCGATTATGAATGTAATTTGATACTTGCGACTGATCATGCCTAAATGCCATAGTCTGTGTTTAAAATCTGCTCCAGTCATAATTTTGGCAATAAATTTCTATCTGGATAATTTAGATCGGTCGTGGCCCGTGTCTCATCTGGTTGCCCGTTGATGGCAACATTGCCCAGCAACATTGCTCAAAAAGTTGCCCTGTGTATCATCACCTTTACTGTAACAGGAATTAAGAGGGTAGGAATTAAGTAATGGTCAGGCACTGCTAATCAAATGATTTTGATTAATTGATCATCAGAAAGTGTAATCACCTCTGTAAAAGCAGAAGTTTTGGCAGTTTGCTGGTCATGAACATTCAGGTGTGTGTTAAAACAATGTCAAGGAGGAAAGACATCAGCAATGATCTTAGAGAAGCAATTGTTGCTACCATCAATCTGGGAAGGGTTACAAGGCCATTTCCAAACAATTTGAAGTCAATTACTCTACAGTGAGGAAGATTATTCACAAGTGGAAGACATTCAAAACAGACACCAATCTTCCCAGGAGTGGACATCCCAGGCAGTTTACCCAAAGGTCAGACCATGCAATTCTCAGAGAAATCAAGGTGTTGCAATGGCCCAGTCAGAGTCCAGACCTCATCCTGACTGAAATGCATATTTCAGTTCAGGCCATATTTTCAGTCATTTTAGTCAGATGCATTGACATTGTGACTGTGCCTCAGATGCAATCAACTCTGTGTCTGTAAAGGTTTGAACCAAATGACCCATACAGACGTATGGCCCATAGAAACTGATGGGTGTGGATAACAAAGAAACCGCATTGCTCTGAGTAGATTGCAGGGTAGATTGATCTCCTGTGTGAGGTCCTAAAAGTTTTGTATTGTTGTAGCCCTTTTGTCTTAATGTATAAAGTTCTGTCTCACAGACTGAACTTTGTCTTAAGATTCTTTGAAGGCCGACACGCTAACATCACTGCTGAAGAACTATGCTTCACTACTACCTTCAATAAATTATTCTCCCTGCAAGAACTCTGGTCAAGCTTACTTATTTTATGTATTAAGAGAAATCTAATACATTGGCGAGCCACCCAAACAATCGCTCTGCCAAATAAAGAGAAATCCTTCAATACATACATATACAGTGCTCTATTCTTGATACATTCATACATTTTGTGTACTAAGTAAACTCTCATCAGGGTCAGGCCAGTGTAGTAGCTTAATAGCTACAGACACAAATTAATCTTTAGTTCTTTTGTCCTGGTTACAGGTACTCTAAAACGACGGCCTGAAGGCAACACCTGAAACTCATAATGGATGGTCATCAGTACAAAGAATGACCGGAGCCGCCTTAAGAACATAATTATAAAAAAATTCAGTAGGACCAGTCTGATCTACACCACTAATTTTCCCTGCTACCTTCACAAGGCTACTTAACCTATTTTTATTAGTCAAACTTAAAATGCTATACCATGCCACAACACAGAATGAGAGGACAGAATCAATAAATTTGTATGTAAAACAATATCATTATAGTAGGACAAACTCTAAAGATTTTAATATCATCAGAAAGAAAAATCTTTGTTGAACCCTTTTACAAACAGCCAAAACATTGGATTGAAAACTCAACTTCCAAGTAAAAACCACATCCAAATATTTATGAGTGTCAACAATTTAAATGTCCGGACCTTTAATTGTTGTCATCACAGGACAAGGTGGAGACCTCCTAAAGCAGGGATCTGCAACTCCAGTCCTGGAGAGCCACTGTCTTGCAGAGTTTAGCACCATCCCTAATCATACATAACTGGCTGTAATTTTCAAGCAATCCTTTAGACTTAATTCCTTTAGACTCTGTTAGGTTTTTCAGGTATGTTTGATTGGGGATTGAGCTGAAATCTGCAGGACAGTGGAGTTGCCAACCCTGCCCTAAAGTCAATCACCATGTCCCTTGTTTTATTAACATTCATCAGAAGAGAAAATTGTTCTCACCAAAATCCTCCTCTGCAGGACCATGCCCCAGATCCTGTTCATGGAGAAGACTCACAATCACTGAATCATCCTCATACTTAACAATATGAATGTTCTCATGTCTACTTTGGCAATCTGTGAAAGACAACAACATTGTGGTGATCCAGTAGAATAATATTGTAAATCAGAATGGACACCATTAACTCTTAACACATTGAGAACATCCTGATAAAAAATCCCAAATCCACCCAGAAATATTAAAGTCCCCGTGTGGTGAAAATCACACTTTTAATGTTGTTTATATGTCTATGTGGTGTTTTTAATATGCTTTAAAGGGGTCATATAATGCCATTTTTGTACAAGCTAATATGATTCTTTAGGGTCTAAATTAAAAGTTTGTAATATAGTTTAATTAAAAATTCTCATTAGTATTGTAAGAAAACACTCATTTTACCTGGTCAAAAACAGCTCTGTTTTCAGCACGCCGTTTAAGTGCATGTGTCTTTAAATGATAATGAGCTTTGCTCACCCCGCCCCTCTGTTCTGTGGGTGTTTTGACACAACAACACACGTTGCCTTGATAACAGTTGAGGGTATATTTTGAAGAATGGCAGCGGGAGTCTCTGAGGACACTGTGCAACCGTATCAATTTGAACCGGACCCAGAACAAAATGACGGCCTCAAAGAAGTTCGACAATTAAGGCTTGAACAGGACGTTTCTGAATGGTTGGTTAACGTAATGTCACTTTGATCTATCTTTGTGTGTACTGGCAGGGTAGAGTAGTGAGATACGAACGCTATGCGATTACTGATGTATACGTTAGTTCATTGACACATTGATGTTACAGCTAATGGTCATGAATTTTTTTTTTTTCGGTAAATGTAGGCTTGTCAGTGATGCGTAACGTTATCTATGCAGTGTAAGGTACAACTGTCAGGGCTGAAGCACTGACATGAGGTCACGGCAGGAATGTTTCTAACAGTAGTTGAAGGACACAATTTTGTATTACCATTCATCTTCATGCAGTTATAGCCTAAATGTTTTTTTGACATTACTTCTTAATCAGTAACAGACACCGTTATAAACCATCTACAAAAGTAAGCTTAGTGTAGTATTACCACGTTAACTTTAACACCTGCGTACACAGTTTGTAATAACACAATAACCATAACGCATTGTTCATTATAAACGTGGGATTATGAATTATATTGAGAACGTCATACATGCCGTAATGTACCCTGAGTGTAAACCTTAGCCGCATTCATCGTGGAGCGTGCAAGCGATTTGCAAAGATTAATATAAAGATTAATATAAAGGTTAATAAAACGTTACACTCACTTCTTCTGGAGGTGCAGCAGGAACACGAATAGTTGGTACCGATCCTTTTTTCAGGAGCAGCTTCTTAGCAAAACCAGCTTTATACTGACCCTCGTTTGTAAAGCAGTCTGGTGTGTGAAATGATTCGCGCAAACATGAAAGCATTGACGTTGATCGTGGGGAATATTCCCTTCGAAAACAAAACTCAGCCACTGCGTCTTCAGCGGTTCGGATTTAGGAACATCAAAATGACTGCTGTGTTCGTTATTACACCCAAGAACAGAACACCACAATCGCTTCGACGCCATTCTGCTCCAGTGTATCAACAATGTGGACTATGATGACAGCTCATTCAGGGCGGGTCTGTGTTGAAACGCTGCTGTCAATTAACAATCGTGAGAGGGGCGTCCGACCGTGTGACGTCACACGGTCGAACGGCTTGATTTGAGACGGGAAAACATATAAGAAGATAAAAAAAAAAAAAAAACACTGGATGGATTTTTATCATTTTATGATGGTTGTGTACAGGCACTGCCAACACACATTTCAGTACAATCAACTTGTAAAAGTGCATGTACCATTATATGACCCCTTTAAGAGAAACCATGGGCAAAATCATAAATCAACTCCATTGCTGAGTTTTTTCTCCTTAAAACGCGGTTTGAAATCGCTGGTGTTTCTGACGTCACAAACTACCTTGTGACCAATCAGGTAAACGAGTGGATCTCTGAGCTGGTGTGAGTGAGTGAAGGTGGGGCTAATTTGCATATTCATAGAACCGCGTATACTAAATGGGTAGAGCAAGGGTGTAGAGTTACATTCAAAATATTTTAAGGCATGAAGCTTTTTTTAAGGAATTTTTTTTTTTAAATATGTCATTTTGGTGATCAAAGATGAGTTTTAAGGGATGAATTTTTTTTACTACAGGTGGACTTTAAGATCCAAGTTAAAAAGAGAAATATATTTCTCTACCACTAAATGGGGCCGTATTGTCTAAGCTGAGGAAAAGGAATAAATAATAGTCTAGGATGGGTCTTTGGCTTTTCCTTGACTACTTCATAACTATTGAAGTAAGAGCTACCAGCCTAAAATCGTTAAAACCCTTTGGAGCACTAGTCATAGCTCCGTAACATATATATAGACAGGGAGAAGAGGCACAACATTATGATCTGAAAAACTGATAGGAGGGCCTGCTATGGCTTTCATTGCTCCCTTGGCAAGGCAAGGCAAGTTTATTTATATAGCACATTTCATACACAATGGCAATTCAAAGTGCTTTACATAGAAGAAATTAAAATAATAAAATGAATTAAGAATAATTAAAACAGTTTATAAAAAAATAAATAAAATACAGTACAAACAGTCGGACGAGCATTGGCACAGTGCTCATTCATTAAATGCATAGCTAAACAGATGTGTTTTGAGTCTGGATTTGAAAGTGACTACAGTAGGAGCACATCTGATCTCCTCTGGAAGCTGGTTCCAGCTGCGGCTGGCATAATAGCTAAAAGCGGACTCGCCATGCTTAGAGTGAACCCTTGGTATTTCTAGCTGATATGATCCTAGTGATCTGAGTGATCTGTTGGGTTTATATTCAGTGAGCATATCTGCAATGTATTGAGGTCCTAGGCCATTGAATGATTTATATACCAGTAATAATACTTTAAAATCAATCCTAAATTTAACTGGGAGCCAGTGTAAAGACCTGAGGACTGGTGTGATATGTTCATATTTTCTGGTTCTGCTCAGAATCCTGGCGGCAGCGTTCTGTATGAGCTGCAACTGTCTTATGGTCTTTTTGGGAAGGCCAGTGAGGAGTCCATTACAATAATCCACCCTGCTGGTGATGAAAGCATGAACAAGTTTCTCTAAGTCTTGTCTGGAAACAAAGCATCTAATTCTTGCAATATTTTTCAGATGATAGTATGCTGATTTAGTTAGTGCTTTGACATGACTACTGAAACTAAGGTCTGACTCTAGTGTCACACCAAGATTCCTGACTTGATTTTTGGTTGTTTGACCCCTAGAGTGAAGGTATGCGTTCACCTTGAGAACTTCATCTTTGTTTCCAAACGCAATGACTTCAGTTTTGTCTTTGTTTAACTGAAGAAAGTTTTGACACATCCAACTGTTGACTTCATCGATGCATTGGCACAGGGAGTCAATGGGGCTGTAATCGTTAGGCGATAGGGCTGAGTAGATCTGTGTGTCGTCTGCATAGCTGTGGTAAGCAATTTGGTTCTTTCTCATTATTTGGCTCATTGGGAGCATATACAGGTTGAACAGGAGTGGCGCAAGAATTGAGCCTTGAGGGACTCAGCATTTCATGGATGTCCACTCAGATTTATGATCTCCTATACTCACATAATAACCTCTCCCATCTAAGTATGACCTGAACCATTTTAGGACTATCCCAGAAAGCCCCACCCAGTTTTCCAGCCTGTCAAGAAGTATGTTATGATCGACAGTGTCAAATGCAGCACTGAGGTCGAGTAGCACCAGCACTGATAATTTGCCTGAATCAGTATTTAAGCGAATATCGTTTATTATCTTTATGAGCGCTGTCTCTGTGCTGTGGTGCGGTCGGAAACCAGATTGAAAATTGTCAAAGTATCCATTCGAGCATAAGAATTTGTTCAGCTGATTGAAGACAACTTTTCAATGATCTTGCCTATGAAAGGAAGATTTGAGATCGGTCTATAGTTGCTTAAAGGTGCTCTAAGTGATGCGACGCGTTTTTTAGGCCAAAACATTTTTTGTCACATACAGCAAACATCTCCTCACTATCCGCTAGCTGCCTGTCCCCTGAACACACTGTAAAAAAACGCGGTCTCTGTAGACACCACAGGCTCCACAAACGGCAACAAAAACAAACTGGGCTCACCCGCACCACGAAACATAATAAACCAGCCAATAACCGACAAGAAGTATTGGAGGGTGGGGTTTGGAGGGTTAGTGCGCGTGCACATGAAGGGGGTGTGTGGAGGAGAGAGAACAGAGAAGCATGAAGAGGGAAGTTTGAATTATGGCCGACACACGACCAAAGAGACGACGTTCCGATGAACAAATTGCAAAGAAGAGGGACAAGGATAAGGAACAAGGATAAGGAACGCGTGAAGTCCCGAATTTACATCGGAAAAACCTTCGAAAGGTGGCGAGAACTCAGCCGGCAGAAGGGCTTCCAATCCGACATAGTTGCTCTGTTTTTGCAGAACAGGTAAATCCATTTTTCTTTCTAAACTGACGTTCATGTTCGCCAAACCAACACAAGGATGTAATTAGCTAGAACTATGCAGTCAGTGTTAACTTTGGTGAATACAACATGTATGTTTCTAGCAGCGATCAATCTCTATTGTAAATGATCAAGCAAATTCACAGTAGGGCGACAATGTGTGTGAACGATTGTTTTCACCCACGGTTTGACGTGTTTGAATGTTCATTTATAGGCTATTGACAACTTTGACTAAATTTGTTTACGCCGCCGCCGTTGTTAATGCTCACTCGACACGCTCACGCGAAGCTAACGTTATCTTGCTATTATTGTGTCCTTGTATGGGAGCTATAGTTATAACCTCAGGGGGCGAAATGATTTAACCCTCTGGGGACTAAGCCCTTTTTGGTCAGTTTTCTCTATTTTTACATTTGGGCTTATAAACCAAGTAATGGAGATGGAACACCATGTGTTTGGTATCTATGGATTCAGAAGACCCTAAGCTAACAAAAGAATGCATGTAATGTGTTTATAAAGGAAGTATGAGTAAAAAAATTAAAATAAACTAGATAATTTCAAAAACGAAAATTTTATTTTAGTAATTTATTACTGAAAATCACACCTTACACAACAATAGTGAACAGTTTTTGAACAAAATATATATTTTTCAAACCCTTTACTTGACAGACATTTGTAATTGTTCAATCAAAAGTGTAAAGAACAATTAAATAATGAACTTTATATACAAACAGTCCCAGGCGTTTTTTCTCAGGCATGCCAGTGATTCGAATTTCTCCTCGTCACTTTCCAGTAACTGTTAATTGTTCCAGAGCTTGTTCTGAGGTAAATATTTTACTGCTTGCCATCATAAAAGTGCTAAAACAATAAAATAATAATGCTATAATTGCTAATATGCTATATATATAAACATTATAATTGTTCTGTCTCTCTCATATAAATCTGTGTGTGTAATTCTACGCTCCGTTCGCTCTCTGTCTCCTTCTCCACTCGACGCTGTTTGCGTCATATCATTTACTATAGTACCACCCCTTGCAAGGCTACAGAGTCCTCTGATTAGCTAGAATACGTCATGGTAACCTTCCTCTGATTGGGCAAGAAAAATATTCCTCCCAGCGGCAATTTTTCCATTGGTCTTTGTGCGTGGAATATTCCTAACAACATCGATTTCATTGGCCTTCTACGCAGTGGTATTGCACAACAAGGAAGTGTGTACACCATATACCACTGTTTTCAGCGGAGTCTGAGGAAGACGGCAAAAAAGACCGCATCTCTCTATCATTAATAGTTTTTAAGATAATTACACATTTGTAAAAGTATGCCATTTTGGGCGGTACCGCCCAATCCGTCCCCAGAGGGTTAAGATAATGTTTCTCTTTTTCTGCATTCTGTAAAACTTAACTTTGTTTGTAGTGACTATTTTGACTTTCCTTTATGTCGGAAGGGAGGGGAGGAGGGAGGAGACGGGATGAGGAGGAGGGAGGGTCGAGCTAGCTTCCGTTTTGTTTGACAACAATTCGAATGTCAACAAGAAGTTACGACTCCCGGCATCGCTTACCCCCAATTTCCACCAGATGCGGAACGGCTGCGGAACGGCTCCGCTGCGTGACAGCTCCGTGTTCCGTCGTCCGTCAATACCCACCAGGTCCGTATTTGTTGCGGAACGGCTGCCGGCGCTGATCCACTTGTCCGACACGACTGTCGCGTGGTGTCGCGACGCCTCCCCACATTGGTACGTTGATGGGGGTTTACCGCTATGGGCGTGGTTTTGACCCAGCGGGAAATGTAGCGTATCAGAACAGAGGACCTGCGAGATACTTCCCTCCGTCTCCATATGCTCTACTTCTATTGGATAGACGCGTCGCGTCTGACGGAATTCATTTGCATAAAGATGGGCATCGGCCAGCTTTTTGACGCGCAGCATTTTTTCAAATGAAGCGCCGCCTTCCCGGAATGCTTTGCGGGCGCGACAAAGTCGCTTGACGTCACCCATAGGAATATAGTGGAGCGCGGCGCGACAGAAGTGTCGCACGGACAAGTGGATCAGCGCCGTGCGTCCATGACTGACAGCTGAAGTCACGAGGACCCACGAGATCTCGCTAATTCACGTATGATCGCGCGATATATAGTTTCTATAAACAGAACGTTATGGGGAATGGCATATTATGACGTTTTCAAGGTGTAGTGTAGGGAAATATGATCCGCCATGATCACGGTGTATTTTATTTAGAAAATTAACCGGATCTTTTATTTTGTTTTGGTTTGTTCTGTTTTTTTTGCTCGACTTCCTGTCCTGCGCATTCTGCCCTGTAGTGCTGCGTAGCTCTCCGGCATCCGGCAAAAATAGAAGCTCTGCGTATCTGTTCCGGAGGGCTGCGGATCGCCGGAGTCGGAACGCAGCTGTACCGCATTCAGTGGAAATACACTCATTGACTTTAATGGAAACCTATTGACTCCGCTGCCGTGCCGGAGCCGTAACGCAGCCGGTGGAAATTGGGGGTTAGAGCACCTTTAATATGGTCTTATCCAGATTGTTCTTTTTCAGGAGGGGCTTGACAACTGCAGTTTTCAGGGAGTTTGGAAAACTCCCAGAGAGAAGTGAAGCCTTTACCACTTCTAGAAGATCTGCTTCTAAACTGTTTAACACACTTTTGAAAAATGATGTGGGAAGTGTGTCAAGAGGGCAGGTTGATGTTTTAAGGTGCTGTACGGTTTCGTCCAAAATTTTGCCATCAATTTCTTTGAAATCAGACATAGTAGCTACTTTCTCAGGTGGTTTGATCTGTCTGACCCCAGTGCAACTCAAGGATGTGCTGATCACCTTTCTGATATTATTGATTTTCTCAGAGAAGAAAGAAGCAAACTCACTGCACTTGCTGTCTGAGAGCATTTCACTGGGAATCTGGCTTGGGGGGTTTGTCAGTCTCTCTACAGTAGCAAAAAGAGTGTGTGTGTTGTTTAAATTACTGTTTATAATATTTGAGAAGAAAGTCTGTCTAGCTTTGCCCGGTTCCATAATGAAAGCATGAAGGCTGTCTTTGTAGATGTTATAATGGACTACAAGTTTTGTCTTCCGCCACATGCGCTCTACTTTTCTGCATTGTCTTTTCATATTTTGCACTGCTGTTGAGTTTCTCCAAGGTGCTTTTTGTCTGCCACTCTTCTTCCTGACTTTAACAGGAGCAATATCATCAAATACACTTTTAACTTTTGAGTTAAAAGAATCAAGGAGAAAATCAACAGAGTCTGCAGATATGCTTGGTGTTAAGGATATAGCCTTCATAAATAGTACACTAGTGTTCTCATTTAAGCATCTCTTCTTGACAGACACAGGTCTAGCTTCAATGGCAGGAGAGATCAATATATCAAAGAAAATACAGAAATGATCAGACAGTGCTACATCCTTAATAACAATCGATGAAATGTTTAGACCCTTACTGATAAGTAAATCTAGAGTGTGTCCACGATTGTGTGTGGGTCCATGTATATGCTGAGTCAGATCAAAAGTTTTTAAAACACTTTTGATTTCTTTTGCCATATTGTTCTCTGCACTATCTATATGGATGTTAAAATCTCCAGCAATGGCAAAACAGTCAAACTCTGAGGTAATTGTTGATAACAGTTCTGTAAAGTCCTCAGCAAAGGCTGGAGAGTATTTTGGAGGCCTGTAAATAATGATAAGTAAAATGCGTGGAGCACCTTTTAACACAATACACAGATATTCGAAAGACAAGTAATTCCCAAATGATATTTGCTTACATTGATAAATATCTTTAAAGAGAGCAGCTAGACCCCCACCTCTCTTAACAGCTCTGCAGACACTCATAAAAGTAAAGTTAGGAGGGTCTGTTTCATTGAGGATTGTTGCACTGCAGCTGTCTTCTAGCCAGGTTTCATTCAGAAGCATAAAATCCAGATTGTTTGTGGTTAAGTCGTTGACTAGAAGTGATTTATTTTTAAGTGAGCGGATGTTAAAGAGTGCTAACTTAACAGACTTACTTTTCCCCACAGCAATATTAGTTTGACGTTTAATAGGCACCAGATTAGTTAGGTTTGCTGTACGGCTATTGAAGGCCTTAGACTTTCTATCTTGTAATAGAACAGCAATAGAGAAAGATACAGGCACACTGGGTTCCCGCTTGTTCTGTAAACATTTGAGAAAGTTACTGTTATCAAAACGGGGACCCGACACATATCACTGAGAGCTGGTATCAGTTGTTTTTGGTTCACCTCGAGCAGATGGAGGAGGGTGTGGGCCCTGGCGTTGTGGCAGAGGCCGAAGAGCTCTCACAGGAGGAGGGGGAGGGCGAGCTGGGCCCGCAGGCTTTGGTGGTAATGGTGCCTGTCTTTTTTTGGTTGGTATCTGGGGGCTTGCTCCCTTGATAGATCCATAGGTCTAAAATCTTATAATGTCAAGTATAGCAATTGACATACTGATAAAAATCACTAAGAGTCTTCTTTAAGTCACAGTTATTGAAAACAAAGTTTGGAGCATCCGGCAAAATTGATTTAAAATTTTGTAAAACTTCACTGGCAAATCTAGCAGCAGTTTTATTGTTTGCTTCGAATAAATGTCTACAACTGTAATACATATCTGTGAAAATTCCCTTGGTAGATAAAATGGTCTTCAAAATTCAATGTCAGGAGAGTAAATCATTGCTCTCACTGTAATATTTGTATACCACCTTTGATTGATATACAAACAGACCCCTCCACCCGGATTTTTTTCCACTTACCTCTCTGGCCTTCAACAGTGGATGCTATTCTTTTTCTTCACAACGATCGCGAATAAACAGTGAATGAGCCTACTCAGTTCAACGGATTTTTTTTGTCTTTATTATATTTTTATTATTATTTAACGTTAGTCAGTTGGCGAAGAGTTCTTTGAAACGTTGTTCTTCGGTAAAGTTACTTGACATCAAAAAAAGGTAGGCCGTAAATCTTTATTTACTGCTCGATCACATTTGGCTATATAATATTCTCTACTGCATGCTTATGCTTCTCTGTAATGGACAGTCTGTATTAATATTTCTGGGCATAATTGTCGGTGGTGGTAGTTATGTTTGAGGCCTATAATAAAATTTTACCAAGTAGCGTGTGTGTGTATGTGTGTGCGTCTAGCAGAGACAGTGCGCATCAGAGAGCGCGCATCAGAGAGAGCTCAAAGTGATATTGATGTTGGTCTCGGACCGGGTTCGGGCTGAAAAATTGCAGACGTTTTCGGGCTGGGGCCGGATTAGGGCTTGAACACCACGGGCCAGGTTTCGGTTAGGGCTGGATGTTTTGCCCCGTGCAGGGCTCTAGGCAGTATGCTAGCTGGAGCCGTTTACCTCCGGTCTTTGTGCTAAGCTAGGCTAGCGGTGGGTGCGTCAGACAGAGTTACTGCACGCACGGAGATGAAAATGATATGTATGGACTTATCTAACTCTGGGGGATACAGTGAATAAGCCAAAGTCCCAAAAAGTCGGCGTGCTCCTTTAAGCCACTGTTCTTTAAAACATGATGATGTTATATTTCCCATCTTTGCGTTTGCTATTGTATTAAGCTACTTGGTCCGCAACCATTAAAGTATTCCTACAGCGACTGATTTGGCTCATTGCCGCTAACATCATTCTCTTTCTGAAACCTGTAGTAAACCGCATTCACCGGTTCTAACTCGATAGCAACACTAACTCAATAGCGGTTGACCAGAAGACTGCAAGTATTTCTCATTTACTAGATTACAATGAAATGAATATGTCCCGCCTTCTAAATAAAAAAGCCAATCGCCAATTGGTAAGCCATTGCATCACTGCAGCTGCCGTTAGAAGCTCATTAAAAAAACACTGAACAAGAATGGTGTTCATAGATACCCCTTTTCCACCAAGGCAGAGCTGGTGCTGGTTCGGAGCCAGAGCCTAGTTTCAAATCGGTTCTTTGTTTTTCCACCGCCAAAGCACCAGCTCCGAACCAGTAAAACTGGTTCTTAAGTAGCACCAAATCATTGCAGGGTCTAGAACGGAGCCAAGGAAGAACCGCTTGCGTCAGAGGCTGGGGGCGGGGTTACCGTGGCCAACAAGACTGAAGAGAAACTTGTGACCGCCATTTTTAAATAGCAGCTAGTCGAGCTAATAGCAGCTCGATTATAATATCCGTCTATGTAAGTTACGGCGAGCTGCACGAACGCGTTGGATTCGCCGTGTTTGGATGCCGATTTATTTTCGCAAACCCATGAGCATCCATAGTAACGCAACGTCTATTATTGTTGATGCCTTGTTCGAGATGCATCGGAGCAGCGTGGACCGATCAGAGCTGCGGGAGTGTTTGGAGATCATACGACTCCTTGTGCTTTTTGATCGCTTTCGCAGTGCTTTGATTTCATGTGCTGATCGTTCTGCGAGAAGCCGATGCATGACTCGAACAAGTCTGGTGTGTTTGTGTTTGGCGCTGCCGCACGCGCGTTGCTGAGCAACATGATACGTATGCAGTGACGTAAGATATAGCTCTGTTGTGGCTCTCTGGCCGGTGGAAACGCAAACCGGTTCTTAGTAAGCTCGTCAGTCGAACCAACTCCGAACTGGCAATAGCTCTAGCTCTGAACCAGCACCCGGTTCTTGTTGGTGGAAAAGGGGTAAGAAAGGACATCATGAGGAAAACCACCACTATCAAAAAAAAGAAATGCCTGTGATGCTCCTAGATTTACTGCCACCATTAGGTTGTGGCTGCTAAAAGAGGGCCAACAAGTTGCTAAATTACTAAGTTCACTTACTTTTTCCTGCCTGCACTGTGAAGGATTATTTAGTGTCTTCGATTACAATTTAAGAAAACTATTTGTATATTATTCATTTAGTCCGATTTTGGTAACACTTTGTAATAACTGCATGCTATTAATCATTAGTTAAGCATTACTAAACAGTTAATTCATCATTTATAAAGCATTAATAGACATTAATAAGCAGTTTATAAATACAGCTATAAATGCTTTATTCTTGATTTATAAGCATATCTATAATGTGTTTAATTATTGTATTTTCATACTTTATTAATGATCAATTTATCATTTCTAAATGAAGTATAGCATTATTTACAAACCAGTTACATTATTTACCATTATTTACAAACTAGGTGTTGTCATAGATTAATCACTTAGAAAGTGTAAGTAAATGTAGTAGGTGCAGGTAGTTATAAAGCATTTAGTAGTGGTCAGTTAACTATTTTGTGAGCTCATCTAAAGTGAGGACCATTTATGCTTTGTAAAGAATTTACAAAGGAGATTTAAAGGCTCATTTATCTTCTAAACAGAAAAAGGAAACAAACACAACACAGTGATACAAAACAAAAATATTTAACAGCCTTTAAATCTCCCTTGTAAATGCTTTACAAGGCATAAATAGTCCTCACTTTAGATGAGCTCACAAAAATAGTTAACTGACCACTACTAAATGTTTTATAACTACCTGAATTAACCATTAATTACAGTAGAAATACATGTTAATAAAGCATTTATTAACACACTAAGTAACTATTACTATATGTCTGAATAATAATATGTATTTAAACAGTTTATTAATCATTTACTTACACTTTCTAAGTGATCTTATGAACCACTGACAACTCCTAAATAACCGGTTTGTAAATAATGCAATACTTCATTTAGAAATTATAAATTGATCATTAATAAAGTATGAAAATACAATTATTAAACACATTATAGATATGCTTTAAAATCAAGAACGAAACATTTATAACTGTATTTATAAACTGCTTATTGATGTATTTTAATGCTTTATAAATTACGAATTAACTGTTTACTAATGCTTAACTAATGATTAATAGCGTGCAGTTATTATAAAGTGTTACCCATATGTTAAATCTAAGAGTAATCAATAGAGAAATCGAGGTAATTCCAAAAGGTCCACAAATGTTTTTCTAACAGATGTCATTGGGATATTTGCACACTGAACTGCGATTGATTTTCTTTCTTGCATCTCTTTGCATACTGTTATTTTTATTTAGCCATTTATCGCCATGGTTAAATAAAACTAATATGTTGTTGTGCTGTTTGTTTATTCTCATATGCAGGTGAGGGCTGAGTATTATGACAATGGCTGTCTTTGAATTTTTTTATTTATTGTTTTTCCTCAGTCTAGATCATTTTCTATTAATCACCCATTTAGAGACTGTCTTCTGTGTTTCTGATACTGCACTAAATTGGTTTAAGTCCTACCTCTTAGATTAGATCATAAGCAGTTAGTTATGGGTAGATGCAGGTCTGAGGGTTTGGTACGATCTGTCGTTCCTCAGGGGTCAATTTTGGGCCGTTTACTATATTTTTCCCCTTGGTCAACTTTTAAGATCACTCAGTCTTAAAGGGCACCTATTATGCAAAATTCACTTTTACATGGTGTTTGAACATAAATGTGTGTTGGCAGTGTGTGTACACAACCACCCTATGATGATCAAAATCCACCAAGTGCTTTTTTAAAAATCCTCATAAATCATAAGCACTGTCTCAGAACGAGCTGTTCTCAGATTCGGGGCAATGTGACGTCACTTTGCACAGGCCCCTCCCACGACTGTTGATTGACACTGCAGTTTGAGCATAGACAGAGTGAGCTGGACACAGTCCGCCATTGTTTCCACGCTGGAGCAACTGTAGACAAGAATGTCTCCTAAGCGATTGAGGTGTTTTGTTGTTGGATGTAAGAATGAACTTAGTCTTCATTTACTCTCGTTGTTACTCGAGGATGGATCTGTACTGTTCGTGATTCAGCTTACGGTCTCCGGAGCGACAGGCCTAACGTTACTGATCACGGCAAAAATGAAAGTGAGAGCACGCACTTTATGACAGCTCATCCAGTCATGGATATACAGTTTACCAGTTGATTAAGCACCCACTGAAAAGGTGTGTATATATTTGTTTACTGTTAGTTCTAACGAGTGTTTTGTGTATTTCGCTGTGTATGTTCCATGATAATGAAAGGGAGAGAGAGAGAGTTTATGGATAAGACTTAAATGCGCATTTATATACTGTGTTTATTCGGCGCTTACAGTGATTTTCTGGAGTAAAACTAAGGCTTCATCTTTTGTGTGAGGTACAATAAACTTAATTGAACTCATCAGTATATTTTGGTCATCATTCGGGCGGGGTCTGCTACAGCAGGCTTGTATTAATAGTGGATAAAAGCAGATGACAAATAACCAGTGGTGTAGTGTAGTTTTTTGTAGTGGGTATACTGTAATATAACCCCCCCCCCCCCCCCCCCCGCCTCATACTCACCCATCCCAGAGCGTCACCCCCCCATAAGCACCACCACACTCACTAATGCATACAGTATTCATCCATTGAGAGCATTATGAAATATTAGGTGTAATCAACATGTCAGATTATTATAAGCAACAGTCATTAGACTTTAACACACAGACTTTAACAGCCAATGACATTTACAGCTGGGGAGACTGGACTGATTTTCTACTGTTTAGTGTTAATCACCATCTAATTTAGCCAGTTAAGAGCTACATTTAGCCTTAGATGTTATATGAATGGTCCCTGAAGCACAGGCTGACCATTTTCACAAAAAAGAAAAGAAAAAGAAAAAGAAACATTATAGGCACAAATACAAATTTACTTTTAGAAATGGTGTTTTAAAAAAAAAAGAAAAAAAAAAAGGTGTTATTGTTTTGGCAAGTTTACTGTTTAAAATTAAAACATGTATGAAAACTTGTGTGATATTCCCTTAAAATAACGTTTTAATAGATTTTATTATTATTATTATTATTATTATTTTAAAATTAATTTTACTGTGCAAATTCTTTCTAATTTCTTTGAGTTAGACCGAACTTTTATTTTGGTGGGTTGTAGACATTTGAGTTTCTGTGTTTTAATAAACTATTATTATTATTATTATTATTATTAGGCCTACTTGAAGTATACTCTGTGCAATAGTAATATATTTCTGTTATAATTTCTTCAAGTTATACCGAACTTTTATTTTGACAGGTTGTTGTGAAGACATTACAGTTTCTATGTGTAGGCTAACTTATGAAACTATAAGATTGAATGACGATAGTTTTATCAAATGAAATGGTGAAATTCTCGTGCAGTGACTCTCATAGCAGCTCTGCGATGAAAGTGCACATGTGTATCCTATCCTACATCATGTCTCAATACAGTGAAACGCTGAAAAAACCACGAGCGTGAGTCACGCGTGCTTCAGTGTGTGTGTGTGTGTGTGTGTGTGTGTGTGTGTGTGTGTGTGTGTGTGTGTGTGTGTGTGCGTGTGTGTGTGTGTGTGTGCAACTGTGCGAGTGCATAGTGGAGCACACATTGAGCGCTCATTCCCAGAGACGCGTAGAACAATTGCAGTCTCTTTTAACTTCAATATTCACAGACGTTAGTCCATATCGAGATTTGATTCATTGTACAGCCCTACTTTTGATTTATTTATTCAAAAATAGCAAAATTCCGTGACGGTCTGCTTAGCAAGCTCCATTTGTGACTGGATTCCGCGATTCGGTGTCGCTTCACAAACACTGACGGGGTGAATTTATGAATGAAAGTGAAAGTTCTGACACAAAACGAAGTTGTTACGTATCCTCACGATTTTTTAAGTGGGTATACGGAAATCCTTGGCCTTTTCTAGTGGGTATACGGCGTATACCTGCGTATCACGTAGACTACACCACTGCAAATAACCGTAATTAAACTAAACTATTCCTGTTATATCTCCATACAGCATATATTCTCTGGCTCTGTGGGCATTACTGTGCGACTCGAGTCGAAATGAACACCACTACTGAGAGTTTCTGTTTTGATATTATCAGATGAGATTGTCCTGGCTCTTAGCGTGAGCTCGTGAGGCTCCGCCCCCTGGGCCGGCAGCAGCAGTTAATTTGCATTTAAAGGGATACACACTAAAACGGTGCGTTTTTCTGAGCCCCAAAAAATGACAATTGAAACATGCTGTAAAAAATTTTCTGTTGGGTATTTTGAGCTAAAACTTAACATACACACTCTGGGGACATCAGAGACTTATTTTACGTCTTGTGAAAAGGGGCATAATAGGTGCCCTTTAACTTTCATTTTTATCCAGAACATTCAGATTTGCATATATTTAAAAATCTGATATCTGATAATGTGGCTATGGCCTTTATATCAAGGTATTTATGAGGAATAAAATGGATATCAATTTTCTTTGTTTTAACAGTGAGCAGTCTGAGGTTATGTTCATTGGCTCACTCCACCAGCCTACAGAAAGTATTTTACCTTAAATGTGGATGGCTCTATTCTGGAGTTCCAAACAAAACTCAGTTTGGGAGTGATATTTGATGATAATTTAACACATTATCCTCATGTCCAGAATACTGTTTAAAAAAATCATCTTAAAAAAATCAGAAACAGAAGACTATGCCCCATGTTGTCATTCGTTTTGAATTGAAAATTCTCATGCTTACCTGCAAGGCTTTGCGTGGTTTGGCTCCTCAGTATTTGTTAGAGCTCTTAACCTCCTACACCCCAGTGAGTGATCTCTGCTCTTCTGAAGCTTGACAGCCAAATTGTTTATGGTGAAGGATTCAAATTTAAGAATCTATTTCAAATATGCTTCCTTACATAACATCACGGTAAAGAATATTGTATTTAGTGTTTAAGGGTAAGATAATGATTCTGCTCAGCAAAGTTGCCTTTCCTGTTTTCTCCTTATTGTCTGTAAATGGCTCTTGAAGCCCCAGTTTCACTCAGACTGATGGGATTAGCACACGAATGATTCACTGAGAATCTCACCTTTTGTTCTGCAAATGGCTTTCGGACCCAAATGGCTCTTGGAGCCTTATGCTGATTGAATTTGGATTGGCCAGACCCTCACAGTCTAGGGTGTTACCTTAACCTGTATACTCATTTACATGCTTTGTTTGAATTTGTCTCCACCTTCACAAGTCCCTCCTCCTAAAATGCCTATAAGACACCATGTAAATTTATATACTTTAGATTATGTTGGACGAAACCGCAGCCGCGCTCAAATAAAGAAACTCTTCTGTTTGAACGTGATCCCAACGTCTCCTGGTCTGCTTTGAAGAAAGAAAAACTTTACAACAATGGGTAATAGAGCTTTCTCTTCATTTGCCCCAAAACTATGGAAATCTCTGCCCTCTGAGATTAGGCATGCAGAATCTCTTAGTGTTTTTAAATCTTCCATTAAAACAATTTTTTAGGGTCACTTTTATTTGATTACTTTGTAACTGTTTTTATTCTATACTCTTGTCTTCTTGAATTGTACACAATAGCATGCTGTTTCATTTGTATTGTGTATCAGAATGCCTTTCACTTTCATAAATGCATTTTTCTTATATGAATGTATTCCCAGATCCCCAGATCCTGCATCAAGTCATCTTGCTCTCGATCTTCCCAAACCAGACTCCAACAGACAGCCAGAAGAGAGACCCATTCCTGTAAGACATCAACCAATGAGAGAGTACACACACACACACACACACACACACACACACACACACACACACACACACACACACACACACACACAAACTGGCATATACTGTATAGTTTACCAGGATTCTTCATAGGCACAATTGTTTTTATCCTGGGCTAATCTTTATCCAAAGCGACTTACAAATGAGAACAATATAATCAATCAAACCAACAAGAGGGCAACAGTATGCAGGTCTAAAGGCCTGTTCACACCAAGGATGATAACTATAAAGATATAGTTCTCAATATTAAAGAATAGCAGAGTCCACACCACAGCTATAACAATAACGGCACTGAGAAACGATATCGTTGGAATCACTTTCAGAACGATTTTATCCAGCTGATGAACAATAAAAACATTGACAATCAGAATCCATCCTGCTGTAACGAGCTCGAACATTTACAGCGGCAGACAAGCACATGCTTAGAATAAACAGAACGATATCGTCCGCTGGTGTGGACGCTAATATTGTTATCTTTATAGTTATCTTTATAGTTATCATTCTTGGTGTGAACGGGCCTTAAGTGCTGTCAAGTCGCAGTTAGTCGCAAGTTTTTTTCTTTTTTCTTTTCTTTTTTTGGAATAGGCAGAATAGAATAGTCAAAGTCAAGTTTATTTCTAGAGCACATTTAAAACAACAGAAGTTGACCAAAGTGCTATACATCCCAAATCATGAATCAACAACAACAAAAATAAAATGACATCAAAAAGACAAAAACACACAGCTCTCAAACTGAACTAAAAGCCAAGGAAAATAAATGTGTTTTAAGACTAGATTTAAAAGCAGATAGTGTTGGGGCCAGCCTCACAGACAATGGTAAATTATTCCATGGTTTAGGGGCCACACCTGAAAAGGCCCGATCTCCCCTATGTTTCAGCCTTACTCTAGGAACAGCCAAGAGCATACAATCTGCCGACCTAAGAGACCTAGATGGAACATGTTGTTGTATAAGGTCAGAAAGGTAGGTCGGGACTACTTGGGCCAGATATCTCAATTTCAGTTTTACTATTAAAATGTAAAAAATTCATGGCCATCCAGGCTTTAATGTCTGCGAGGCAGTCCAACAATAATTTACAGAGCTATTATCATTTCGTTTCAATGGCAGATAAAGTTGTGTGTCGTCTGCATAACAGTGAAACGAAATGCCATGCTTTCTCAGGATAGACCCCAGAGGAAGGATGTACAGGGAAAACAGCATCAGGCCAAGAATAGACCCCTGAGGGACTCCACAAGGAAAAGGTGCCATTGGGGACACAAAGTCTCCAAGGCAAACCGAAAACTTCCTATCGGACAGATACGACCTAAACCACTCTAGAGCAATACCTTTGATACCAACACAGTGGTCCAACCTAGAGATCAGAATATTATGATCAATAGTATCAAATGCAGCTGTAAGGTCTAACAGCATTAGAATAGCAGAATCTCCTGAGTCTGTAATCAATACGAGGTTGTTAAAAACTTTTAAGAGTGTAGTTTCTGTACTATGATGGGCTTTAAATCCAGACTGAAACAACTCCAAAATTCCATGTAAATCCAAAAAAGATTGCAACTGTATACATACAGCTTTCTCCAGTATTTTCTAAAGAAATGGAAGTTTAGAAATAGGTCGGTAATTGGAGAAAACTGATGCGTCAAGATTGTTTTTTTTTATTAGTGGTTGTACTACTGCATGTTTGAAGCCCTGTGGTACAACACCTGTGGTCAGACTGCTATTTATAATTCCTAGAATTTTGGGCCCAATAGTTTCAAAAACTTGTTTTAAAAAACGTGGAGGGACAACATCTGTAAAACAGGCGGATGATTTCATTTGATCAGTTATATCTTTCATAAAAGATAAAGACACAGGCTCAAACTGGTTAAAAACAGCAGGGCAGGTGACAATAATAGAAGGGTCCTCAGAGGAAGGTAAAATATGTGCTCTAATATTTTCTATCTTACCTATAAAAGGTGAAAACTTCTCACAGACATCTGGATATGAGTAAGAACAAGTTAGTTGAGAGGTAGGCCCATTTAGTACAGCATTAATTGTACTAAAAAGAGCTTGAGGTTTGTTAGAATTATTCAAGATAATATCAGAAAGGTATTTCGTTTTCTCAATTTTTACAGTTTGTGACAGATGTGACATGCCCCCACGGAAGAAAATGTTGAAAAATAACCCCTGAAATGATGACTTCTGGTGAATATTGTGGAAACTAATTGATACATTTAGATAAATATATTTCATATATTATAGCATATTATAATACAACTTATTAGGCCTATATTTATAGAATAGCAAAGTAGGCCTAATCAATATACAAGACTGAACCACATATATGTGAAATATAAAGGCTATCATGATCATTTTGCCAACAATGAACCATGGATTTGTTTAGTTTATAAACTTAAACATATACAACATATTGAAAACTCATCAGCTTAGACTGCATTTGAAGAAAAATAAGCACAACAGTTTTCTGTAGCCTTGTGCGAACTTATTCAATAGAATTAGACTTCTAGAATGTTCTTTCCAGTGCAATTTTATTTTTTTATTTTTTTAAATAGACAACATTTAAGGACGTGTAGTGCAAATATCTTTATATAATTATACTTCCATTATAGTTAACTTTCTTTCCAGTGCAAAACAATAATACATAAAAAACAGCTAATAAAGAAAATATAAAATATGCAATTCAAGCAATTCAAGTCATTTTTGCATTTCCCGCTGTTGTCACTTGTCGTCATCGTTGCTACGATACGTGACTCACAATGACTGAAACGACCAATTAAAAGGGCATTCTCTGATGATGTTCCAAGATGTTAAAAACGCTACGCTGATCATAGACAAACAGGCTACTCGCCCCTGGGAATATCAATATTGCAGTAAACGAGCCTGTTACAATACATGCACGCCTGCAAACTAACGCCGATACAAACATGATGACGCTCTCTGGCTACTCGCCCCTCTTCGCGCTCTCTCTCCCTTTGCTTGTGCCGCGCAAACTGCGCCATTCACAGGGGATGTCAGAAACGGACGGTCTCGGTGCTAGCTTTCTTTACGTTACAAGAAAGCTACCCCGCCCCTCGCGCCCCGTTCGCGTGCGTCACTCACCGGCGAAAAGAAGGAAGAGAGTCAAGTCAAGTCAAGTCAAGTATATTTGTATAGCGCTTTTTACAATACAGATTGTATCAAAGCAGCTTCACAGTATTAAATTAAAATAATACAACAAGGTTTGTTTCTAGTGGAATTTATTGATTGATAAAATCAAATTAAATATCCCCAAAATATCCCCAACTGAGCAAGCCAAAGGCAACAGTGGCAAGGAACCGAAAAACTCCATCAAGTGACCTAATGGTGTCCTAAAACTCCATCAGGTGACCCAATGGAGAAAAAAAAAAACCTTGGGAGAACCCAGGCTCAGTCAGGGGCCAGTTCTCCTCTGGCATTTATGAACTAGAGGCCGGATTGTAGTTTGAACTGTAAGATTAAAAATATTATATGAATGCCTGGCTGAAGAGATGCGACTTTAATCTAGTTTTAAACTGGGAGAGCGAGTCTGAGCAACGAACAGTATCAGGAAGACTATTCCAGAGTTTTGGGGCTAAATGTGAAAATGCTCTCCCTCCTTTGGTGGTTCTGGATATCCTAGGTATGACCAAAAGCCTTGAATTTAGTGATCTTAAAGAGCGCGATGGATTATAGGGCGACAGAAGATCCGTTAAATAGACTGGAGCTAGGCCGTTTAGGGCTTTATAAGTCAGTAGCAATACCTTGTAATTAATACGGAACTTTATAGGTAACCAATGCAGTGATGATAAAATCGGTGTTATATGATCATATTTTCTTGATCTAGTAAGAACTCTAGCGGCGGCATTTTGGACTAACTGTAGCTTGTTTATTGAGGATGCAGGACAACCAGCTAATAAAGCATTACAGTAATCTAGTCTCGAGGTCATGAATGCATGAACTAACTTTTCTGCATCAGAAACTGATAGCATATTACGTAGCTTAGCAATGTTTCTAAGGTGGAAAAAGGCTGTTTTTGTAACATATGAAATACGAAATATGATTTTCGAAAGACAGGTTGCAATCGAGTATAACACCCAGGTCTTTTACTGTAGAGCAGGGGTGGGCAACTTCGGTCCTGGAGGGCCACTGTCCTACAGAGTTTAGCTTCAACCCTAATCAAACACACCTGAACAAGCTAATCAAGGTCCTCAGGATTACTGGAAAATTACAGGCAGGTGATTTTTTTCAGGGTTGGAGCTAAACTCTGTAGGACAGTGGCCCTCCAGGACCGAAGTTGCCCACCCCTGCTGTAGAGGATAAAGTAACAGGACATCCTACGATGTTAAAGTTGTATTGTGAAAGGTTTTGTGGGCGGTTTTTTGAACCGATAAGTAATACCTCTGTCTTGTCTGGATTTAATAAAAAGAAATTACGCGTCATCCAATCTTTTATATCTTTAACACACTCTGTCAATTTGGATAAATTAGCGTTTTCATCTGGCCGTGATGAAATATATATTTGAGTGTCATCAGCATAACAATGGAAACTAATTCCATGTTTCCTTATAATATTTCCAAGTGGCAGCATATATATTGAGAATATTAGAGGGCCTAACACAGATCCCTGCGGCACTCCATAGTTTACTGGAGTTATGATCGATTTTTCTCCATGAGTTGGTCCGGTGACGTTTTGCTTGACCCCAAATGAATTTAACAAATCTGTAAACGCAGCCCCTAACGCATCATTTGGATTATCTACGTGTATGTTAAAATCTCCAACAATTAATGCTTTATCGACATTGACTAATAGGTCTGAGAGAAAATCTGCAAACTCTTTTAGGAAATCAGCGTAAGGCCCAGGTGGTCTATATACGGTAGCCAAGGCTAGAGATAATAGGGATGTTTTTCTAACATCTAAGAGCGTAACATTTAGTACAAGTACTTCAAACGTAGTAAACTTATAACCCGTTTTCTGAGTAACATTGAGAATATCTCTATAGATTGTTGCAACACCGCCGCCACGACCAATCAGACGGGGCTCATGCTTATAGGAGTATCCTGCTGGAGTAGACTCATTTAGACCGAAATAATCATTTGGTTTAAGCCAGGTTTCAGTAAGGCAAAGTACATCAAAGCTATTATCTTTGACTATTTCATTTACAATAACTGCCTTAGGTGTGAGTGATCTAATGTTTAGAAGACCTAGCTTTAGAAATTGTTTTTGTTTACTAATAGCAACATTTTCTTTGCAATTAGATTTTTCCTAGATCCTGCAGTAGATTTATTATTTGATCTCACTAAACGAGGAATAGACATGGTTTCTATGCAATGTTCTACACTAGTATTTATATCAGTTAAATTGGTGCAGCAGAGACTATGATTTGGACTTTTGGTTACTAGTCAAAAGGTATTTAACATTTTAGAGATGTTATCCGACAGAAGATCTGCTCCGAATCTGCTTGGGTGTAAGCCATCAGCACGGAAAAGCCTAGGACAGAACAGATTCCAATTATTTACAAAGAGCAGTTTCTGCTCATTGCACCATGACATTAACCATTCATTTAGCGCAAATAATCTGCTGAACTTTTCATGCCCTAGTCGGTACGTGGGAAGCGGTCCTGACACTATGATCGTTGTTTCAGGCGATGTGCTGCGTACCGTATCGATCAGATTCCTGAAGTCTTTCTTCAGAACCTCCGTCTGGCGCAGCCTGATGTCCTTCACTCCCGCGTGCTGGACCACAGTTCCGACGCGCTCGTCACCGTTCAGAATCTCGGGAACGTGAGTAGCGATTTCAGAAACACGAGCACCAGGAAAGCAGTGACTGTGCACCTTACTTTTACCTAACGTAGCGTGTACATGCCGAACGATGGAATCGCCGATGATCACAGCATCGCGTTCTGTTTCGCGAAGAGGGGAGAAGCGGTTTTGTGTGGATAACTCGAAAACCTGGAGGGTTGGAGAGAGTCTTGGTCTAGACCTGACTCGCGTCTTCCGCTGCGGAACCACCCAGGCTTCGTGGTGGCGTGTTGGAGCCGGAGTGAACGAGACCATGGCTGATCGCGACCTCTGCGCTCGGGACCGATGCTGAGAAACGCACGGAGTAGACGAGGTCGGAGTCAGTGGGTTAGTAACGTTAATCACTGATTTGTGTGCATCGGCGCGTGATGCCTCAAGAGCTAAACGCCGGTCTATCAGCTCGGCCTGTCTCAATAAAAGGTCGTGGATCTGTTTCTCAACAGCTTCCAGTTCAGACTGCAGTGCGTGCAGCTCAAATGTGTCCTCACCTGAACCAAAAGGTAGACTACTTACATCTGATATATTCGCCATTTTAACAGATGGACAGTAAGTTAGCAACGAAGCTAGCAGTGATGCTATCAATATTAATACTAATTTATGACTGAAGTCTTGGATATAATCCGTCTTTTTAGTGGTAAGGGTGTAGAGTAGACGCACGATAGGCGAAAAAAAAATGTTTGTTTGTAAGTGAGTGTGGAGAAGACGCGTTCAGCCGTGATCCATGGGAGTAACCTATAAGAGTATCCGGCGTTGGATCACTAGTGTTTTCTGTGATCACTAGTGTCAGTGTGTTTTTAGTCCCGCCGAGGCCGGACCAACCTCCAATTCTCACACATTTCTCAGTCCCCTCCTAAGTTCAGGCGACTGGAAATATCAATATTGCAGTAAACGAGCCTGTTTTAATACATGCACGCCTGCAAACAAACGCCGTCACAAGACATAACGACACTCTCTGGCTATTCGCCTATTACGACCCCTCTCCCGCTCTCTCTCTCCTTTTGTTTGAGCCACGCAAACTGCGCCGCTCACAAGGGATGTCAGAGCGGACGGTCACGAGCGATGTTCAGCACCCCGCGTGCCTCACTCACCGGCGAAAGGAAGAGAAAGAGTGTTTTTAGTCCCGCCGAGGCCGGACCAACCTCCAATTCTCACACATTTCTCAGTCCCCTCTTAAGTTCAGGCGGCTGGAAAAATTTATATTGCAGTATACGAGCCTTTTATAATACACGCACGCTTGCAAACAAACGCTGACACAAACTCCTCATAGCCCCGCACTGGGAGAACCAAACGTGGTTCCCGGAGTTAACGTGGCTCGATCTGGCATCCTCATCCAGAGCGCTAGTCTCTGTATGCATGGATACTCAACGGATACCCGTTGACCTGCCAAAAGGGGTTGTGAACACGATCACGCAGTCTAGAGCTCCCTCTACGAGACGGCTCTACACGTCTAAATGGTCTGTGTTTAATAAATGGTGCACCGTCAAAAATTTAGACCCACAAACGTGTGGGGTCTCGTGGGTGCTTGCTTCCTTCAAGAGCTGCTGGACATGGGCAGGTCCCCCTCCACGCTCAAAGTGTATGTTGCGGCCATTTCAGCGTTCACTCAACGCATGGCCGCGCATTAGGAAGGAACGAGTTCATCATCCGCTTCCTCAGAAGAGCCAGGAGGATGAACCCCCCGCGGCCCCCGTCGGTTCCTATTTGGGATCTTTTTCTGGTCCTGGAGGCCTTGAAAGCGCATCCCTTCGAACCTATAGAAACTGTGGATTTGAAATACCTCACGCTCAAAAACCGTTTTTCTGATAGCTCTGTCGTCAGTCAAACATGTGGGTGACTTACACGCGTTATCAGTTAACGCCACGGCTGGGCCGCTCTGCACTCCCTACTGTGTGCTTATGTACATGCGCTAGCCACTCTGTTGGCCGCCTGTTTCCCACTCATCGTGTTCCCCGGGCTTTCCCTGGGACTCATACAGTGGATGCTGGGCGCGCACGGCGTTGACAAGGGGGTTCCCGTAGCGTAAGCAACTTACGCAATACGAGAGAACCTCTCGTAAGAGAACGTAATCGGTTACCTAATGTAACCTCTGTTCTCTCTAGAAGAGGGAACGAGTATTGCATAACCCGCCGTGCTCGCGCCACGAGCTCATTTCGCTTCAGTCGACGAAAACCAGGGGAGCAGCCTCCGAGCCCTTCCTGATATACGCTAAACCACGCCCCTTCTGGCGGGCTGTGACGCGTGAGGGCGCGACGTCACGCCAGGCTCAGTGGTAGGCTGCTGCAGTTGCCGCAGGGCAGCCAATAAGCACGCTAGATAGCCTGCTCTAGGTCTGCATGCTGCTGCACTGCGTTGACAAGATTATAAAAATTAAGGATAATTTTTTGGCTTCATATCTCGAGAAAAGATTACTTTACCCGTAGCGTAAGCAACTTACGCAATACTCGTTCCCTCTTCTAGAGAGAACAGAGGTTACATTAGGTAACCGATTACGTTCACTGGCATTTAGCCATGTTTCAGTCACACATAAAAAATCCAGTGCACGGGAGGTGAAAAAGTCATTAAAAATGAAGGATTTGTTTGTTAGTGATCTAACGTTAGTGTTTACCAGTGCTATCCTGGTCGGAGTCAGGCCTTCTGCCATCAGGGGTTCCCGATCCAGCGGCCGAAGGCTTTGGAGATTCACGCCACCTCTACGGAGACGGGGTGAGCGGGGAGGGGGGACATCCACGTCCCTGCCGACGAGCGTTATCAGCCCAGTGTATACAGGAGGATCCATAGAATGCCAGGAAATAAAGCGACATCGATCCAGTTTGTTTTCAGCAAGTATGGTATAATGATTAATCCAGGAACATTTCACCAGATAGCGTTTGATTTTTACCAGCAGTCCACTGCGTTTACCCCGGCATCTATAACGCCTCCTCCGGGAAAGAGGAACTGGCGCGCGCCAAAGGTAAGAAGGGATTGCAGATACGAATGGGAGAGAAGTTCTCTGTTCACTCCAATCGTAGTTCACCAAGTCATTTGTGACAGATCTGATATTTAGGAGTGTTTGGCGCTCATATACCAGTAGAGAGTCGACATTTTTACAGATAATTGACAGAAACAACACAAACACAAGCGGGACTAGAAGCAGCAGACGGCAGAATAGAATAGAATAGAATAGAATAGAATAGAATAGAATAGAATAGAATAGAATAGAATAGAATAGAATAGAAAAAGATGCATCTTCAGTTTTTAAGTAATGAGTTTAGGGGTGGAGAGCCAGTGGTTGTTCTGTAGGCAAACATCAATGCCTTGAATTTGATGCGAGTGGCAATTGGCAACCAGTGCAAGCTTACGAGGATAGGTGTGACGTGCGCTCTCTTCGGCTTGTTAAAGACCACTCTTGCTGCAGCATTCTGTGTGGCAGCATTAAGCTTTTTCCAATAGAAAACATTATAATGGAAACGCTTAACGTGGCTTATTGCATTAAGACAGTGATATTAAAAGATTCAGTACCTTGTTAATAAAACACACCAAACAGACATGCAGATGCAGACAAATTAAGCATTTTCTTTATAACAGCTTTCCATGTGGGAGAAAACTCTTAACATAAAAGTATTGTCTTTCCACTTTGTTTACGGTGCTGTTGTCTTAGCAGTAGATGGTTATCCCTGGTTGTTGTTTTAGTACATTAAGCCATGTAAAGCGTTTTAGAATGTCCCAGTGACGTCATCGTAATGCATTGCTTTCAGTGAGAATTGAGAAACATTTCATGTGAAACCTCCACTGAGGCAAAGGGCATGGGTATTTTGTCTTCATGAAAATTATATTTGGGGTATAAGTTTATCATCATGACATATGTTGGGGTATGTTCAATTTGTACAGCTGGCTTCATCTAGCGTAGCCTATAGTCTATGAAGCGACTCCTAAACCTTTACAATTTCTCAAAATAAAACAATATGAAATACCTAACAGCCAGAATAATTTAATTTAGTCGTTTTGGCCATTATTCATATAAAACAGAGTGAAAAGCAAAGGGACGGTATCAAGACAACAAGCTCGATTATGTGCTGGAGCGCTAAACAAGAGGCTGGGTTTAGAAATGGTAATGTTTAGGTTGAAATAGAAATGTTAAAAAAAATTTTTAATGAATTGGAATGTAAATTAATGAATGTCATCTTTTTAGGCATTTTGATGCGAGTCATTCTATTGATGCCAGAGGAAAATGCTTTTAGCGTCTGTGTATTTATGCACAAACCCTAGAAATTAAATTTAGCATATATACATATTCAAAAACAAGTTGTATATAATTTATATTATTTCTAATAAAATAATAATCTTGTATAAGGAAAATTAGCTTGTATCTGCTAATTCTATTAAGCAGTGTTAAAAAAAAAAAAAGAACAAGAAACCACATCTTCCATATATCATTTTTGGTTTAAAAAAGGAAATAGTACACGGACCTAAAAGGGCACCAAACCTATGATAAGGTAATTACAGATATCAAAAAATACTTTCTTAGTAGTAAATTTTTTTTAGTTTTGATATGTGAAATAGGAATTTTCAACTAATAAGAAAATATTGATATCTGTAATTAAATTTGAGTGGCAGCTTATTGTGATATTTGACTAGTGAAAATACAATTACAAATATCAAGAATAATAGCTTTTACTAGTTGAAATTTTATTTTTATATCAAGAATTTGATTTCTGCGAGTGATGACGTCTTTGTTGATATCAAGAATTCACATTTTTACAAGTGGAAATGTTATTCTTGATATGAAATTCATATCCTGTGAATGATTAAAATCCCAAACAGCTTGGTTTAGTGGTGTAATCCTGCTCCCGGCCACTGCAAAACATTTTTATACCAGACCTGTATAGTGAAGACTAGGGTTGCATGATTAATCGTATTTTAATCGTGATGATTTGTGCTTCTCTCAGTTAATTAAAAATAATCATTGCAAAATTGGCCTGCTGTTGGTGGTTTTGGTGGTTTTTTTTTTTTCCACTCGTACCACATGACCTCTGGAGATTCACTATGGCATAGAAAGGCATAATTTCTAGTCTGAGGATGCGAACATCTCCGAGTTGAATGTCAGGGTTGTCATCTCATAATTATAGTATTTACATCATGACGTGAATTAAGTGACATGCATTTCAATCCAAATGTGGAACTTACTATACAGTATGCAATTTTAGATGCAGCTAGAATGCAACAGTTGGGTTCCGGAAGTAAAAAGTCCATTCATTTTATCCATAGGGAAATGTATTTTTAACAATAACTTATGAATTTAAAGCGGACTAAATCTTTGGAGAAGTCCAGCATACATCACCAGTTTTGAGAATGTTTTTACTAGAATATTTTTGTTATATCATTTTGATTAAACATTACAAGGTAAAAAAATAGAACACAGAAATTGTCCTTGTAAACATGTATGCCAGATCACACACAAACAAACAGCACTGCAGAACAGCATCCACTAATTATTCCATGTGCTTATCAGATTTTCTTTATTGTATGAATACATTTTAACAATTTGCTTCATAAGTGTTTTTTTTTTTTTTTTTTTACATTTTACCTAGTGAGAGTGAAGGAGAACAATCTTCTTCCCATTCTGCTGGATGAGTTTCCGCAGGTGCAGCTCTCTCCTCACACTCTGTCCCGCATGTGGAAACAACAGCTCAGACAGATTGACCAGCTCAACTCCTCCAAAAACCAGAGCAGACACACACTACCCAAACGTTTAAACCAAGTGAGAGATCTAACACACAAACAGTTTTTATTGCCCATTAGGCTGCTAAATTTAAATTCAGTAGTTTTATTGGCCCGTTTACATTTAGAATTATCAGAATAATGTCAGCATTCCAATAAAAAAAAAATGGCTAAAAATAATATAGAGATGGATGGATGGATGGATGGATGGATGGATGGATGGATGGATGGATGGATGGATGGATGGACAGACTTGTGCACTATATTTAAAGCCTTCTGAAAAATTAAAATGGCAAAAGATAAAGTGTTAACGTATGTTAATTTTAAACTGTCTTGGCTAACCACTTCTGATCAGTGTACCCAGGTCCACAGGTTTCAACACTGAATGCAATGGGTTTACATATTTTGTTTTTGTAGCTGGAAGAAGCTCAGAAAAGACATGACATGCTGTTGCAGATCATCCGCAAAGAACAGGAACACAACAGTCGTCTCGTAAGAGAAAACTCTTAACAAAGACACAAAAAGACATAATCATACAAAATTAAAAGATCTGAATCTTATGTTTCAGAGAGTGTTCAGAGAGAGGATCCAACAGCAGAAGTTTGCTCAGAATAAACTGAGAGAACAGCGACAACAGTTTGCTCGTGCTAAAAAATACTACAGCATCTATCACGTTCAGCTGCGTGCCAAACTGATGCAAGCAAAGACGCAAGAGCAGCGAGTAAGTCCCAAATCCACACCTACTATTACTGATGCTAGCTAAAACACACCTATACACCCAGCGACGACTCAGGAGGCTGCTCAGAATCCTGCCGTACTGCTCATGTTAAAGGGGTCATGACATGAGAAACCAAATTTGCCTTGATCTTTTGGTATATAAGAGGTCTTTGTACCATTAAAACTTACTGCAAGTTTCATAGCTTAAGACGTCCTCCCCATTATAAATGAAGCATTTATTTAATCAAGCTCTAATTACAGCTCGTTGGGGATCCATGGTAAGAAGTGACGTCACGGTATGAAGTGACGTACCAGTCGTTTGCATATGACCGCCTCCAGCGCAAGACAACTACGCATCATTTCGCATCATCACATCGTTGTCACGCCCACAGGTGTTCAGTCAACGTGTAGCGAGTGGGTCTGTTTACAAGAAGATTGCGATGCTGTTCCTGGCTGTGGACAAACAATTTTTGAATACGATCCAGACGTCAGGGAAAAATGGATGCAGTTTATTCTTTGCGGACGTCCCAGTCACGGCAGTGTTAATTTAAGCGTGTGTTCTCTACATTTCAAGGATGACTGTTTTGAGGAGAAATCGCAGTATGATGCTGGCTTTGCCAGAAAACTTTTGTTTAAAGATCAGGCCGTGCCGACTATTCTGGGTCCCAACGACACCGCAAACTGTAAGTAATGTATTTCATCTTAAAACTACTTTTAGTCAATGACGTTAGCCAATCATAACAGTGGGTTTTAACACTGAACTCTTAAAGGGGAAACACCCCCAAAACAGACTGTTTGAATCAGAGGATGAGAAACAGGTTGGGAAAAGGTCATAAATCACTAAAATGTAAAAGTTTTTTGTCCCAAAAACTATAGTAATACTATAATTGCACCTAAAAGGGAACATAATAAAACAAACAAAAACCATGTCATGACCCCTTTAATATAATATATATTACAGGGAACTACACTAACCTTTTCCACTGGTGGCACTTGCGCTACTAACTTTTTCAGTTACTGGCGCAAAACATGATCTGGTCGCACAAATTGTTTATAGTAAGCCGCTCTGGATAATAATGAACAATAATGAAACTGTATTGCATACAGATGTGCTTTTTTACTTGCCATCTTTTAAACCACATGCCTTCTTGTTTTTGTTTTCTTTAACATTAGTTGGGATAGATTTACTGCAATAGAAAATACAGTACACAATAAAGTGCCAAATGGATTTCAACATGCTATGGTTGGCACAGATGGGCAGACTCCTGAACTCTTAAGTAGTGATGCACCGATGTGAAAATTGTGGCCGATATCGATAATAACCGATATTAATATTGCTGTTATGGCCGATATCGATATCTCTGTATAGAAAACAAATTTACTGATAATCAAATAAAGAGATATTTTCCAAAACATTTGGAAATTATTTTTTATTTTTTATAATAATATTTCAATTATTATTGAAACATTATTATTAAAAAAAAAAAAAATTTACTTTAGAAATGACTTATGTTGGGCACCTTTACCTGTGTGCAAAATATGTCACACATAGGACACACATGCATTATATTGCATTGAATTGCATATAATGTGTGCTGGTCAACTTGTCTAAAATTAAGAAACCCCTAGAAAACAGTAAAAAAAAAACAGGTGTACAATAAAGATAGGCTACTTAATTTATTATTCCAATAACCAAATATGATACTAAATAGCACAGGGAAAAGAGCTTCTATTTGTGACGTGCTGTCTTTGCATTTGAACATTGTGCATTTTAAACAGGACAGGCATCTGCATAAATGTTAGCCAATACAAACATATTTATAGAAAACAGTTGACAATAAATAGACAGGAGTCCAATAATAGCGTAACGAATCACGTATTCTAAAAATAATATCAAGTAGGCTAAGTTTGACGAATCCGACATATAACGAGGGCTGTGTTGTAAAACGTCCGTCATTTAACGAATTTTAAAAACACGGATGGATAATACAATATGCTTTCCGACATTTTGACAGAAAAAAAAACAAGCAAGAACAAAATTTTAACTATAGCCCGTCAATTTTCATTTTACAATTATCTTCTCTCTATGTGTGCGCGCGCGCGTCCGTATTTGTGTGTGTGAGAGAGAGAGAGAGCTCGCGAGTCGCGCAGATACAATGGTATGTTTTAATCTAAGTAACGGTCGCGGGGCTGAAGCCAACTGATGTGTTGAATGCTCAGAGCACGTTATAAAACGTATTCTTAAAATACACATTTCTGTTTTAATAAATGCTCATAGTAATTCATAGCATATTGCCTAAAACATAGGTACAAAAATAATCAGTGATACATTTGCGACCCATTAAAATTTTTGGTCGCAATGGCATTTCAAAAGGTCGCATATGCGACCATTTTGGTCGCAGTGTAGTTCCCTGTATTATGTATGATTTATAAATATAATTTTTTCAGTAACACATTTATTTAGTTTGACAGCTTGAAAAAAAAAGTCCATGTCACATGTAAGAAAATTGCATAATACAGTCATGTCCAAAAGTATTGGCAGTGACATAAGTTTCCTCCTCACAAAGTTTGCTGCTTCAATATTTAGGGCCCAAGCCCTGAAAGGGCGAAGGCCCTATTGTTTTCGTTAGGATTATTTATTATTAGGGCCCAAGCCCTGAAAGGGCGAAGGCCCTATTGTTTCCGGAAGGATTATTTATTAGGGCCCAAGCCCTGAAAGGGCGAAGGCCCTATTGTTTTCGGTCGGATTATTATTATTATTAGGGGCCAAGCCCCGAAGGGGATAGCCCCTATTGTATCTGTTAGTTTTCTTATTATTAGGGCCCAAGCCCCGAAGGGGATAGCCCCTATTGTATCTGTTAGTTTTCTTATTATTATTATTCCGTAAATGGAAGTCTATGGCAGCCCTATGAACCGTAAGTAGGAAAATGATGAAATTTGGCACACTTGTAGTGATGGCCTTGAATAGTAAATGTAGCAATTTTTGAGTCTCTAGGACCAACTCTATAGCGCCACCACCAGTTCAAAAAGTCAACATTAAAATGGTTATACCTTTTGAACCCTTTGATCTAGAGACATGACACTTAGTACACCTGATTCCTCTCATCATGCTGATCACAACCAATACCTTACATTAAGACTCCACCCATTACAGTAGTGGCCATTTTGAAAAGTACAGTATTCAGTTTTTTCGCTACTCCTCCTTCAAATTTTGTCCAATTTTGTCCAAACATGTGCTCAAATGATCTTCGGACTGAGCCGCATAGAAATGACTGAACAGAATTTTTTTTTATACTGGAAAAAAAAAAGTTATGATGTCGCAAACTTAACGAGGTCCACCCAAAATCGGCTAAGAGGCTGTATCTCGGCCAAAGTTTGATCAATCGAAACGAAAATTGGTACACTTCATCGGAAGCATGATCTGAGGTTCCTTGCCAAAGTTGGGAACAGCGCCACCTACGGGTCATGAGATATGGAAAATAGCTATTTTGGTCAATAACTTTTGAACAGTTTGTCAGAAAATCATAAATGTGGTATCTATGGATTCCTTGGGTCATGCCGAATCCGACAATACTGATTTTGCCAGGATGGGATGTACCACGTGTCCGCCATTTTGAATTTTGTCATAATTTGCAATAACTTTTAAACTATTTGACATATCTTCACAAAATTTAGTATGGATCATCGACACAATGTCCTGAAGGTACATGAGCAGTTTGAACACAGCGCCACCTAGTGTTCCAGAGATATAAGGTCTTTTGCAAAAACGCTTATAACTTTTGAAAAAAAAAATCAAATTTTGTTTTCTTTACATCATTATGTTCCTTGGCTTATGCCGATTCCGACGATATCTCATTTGTCATTTTCTAACAATGTGCCTGTCCGCCATATTGGAGTAAATGAAAAACAGTTTTTTCGCTACTCCTCCTTCAAATTTTGCTAAATTTTGCCCAAAATTTTATCAGATGTTCTTTGGACCGAGCCGCACAGAAATGACTGAACAGATTTTTGATATTCACTACCGTTCCCGAGATATTCATCTCCAAATTTGACCTAGCCTGTGTTTGTTGTCTTATGCTAGTTAGCTTAGCATAATAATTGGTTAGCATGCTAACCAGATGTCATTCTTTCTAATGTGGCTCTTCAGCTATCAGGATAACCATAAGCTACATTAGCATTAAGCTAGCTTAGCATGCTAATCTCGTTAACATGATTTTGTGTGCTTATTCTTAACTGAAGCCTCTCCTCAGCAGCTTTGAAATTTACGTCCTCTGAGTGGCGCAAGTTGCTAAACCACGTGTCATGAATCCCGAACCATTACGGTCGTGGGTTCGAATCCTGTGTGGCACATGTCCAGACTGCAAGAGGTACTGTGCCCTTAAGTGGTGGAAAAGTTGTTTCAGTTCCACACATGATGTGTATCTGAGAAAGGATCTCTATAAATATAACATGCAGCAAATTTATATAAAACATCTTCATTTTGAGTTCATTTTCACTTGTACTAATAAAACAGCTGTTTTTTCAAATTTTCAAATTTGGCACAGTGTAGTGATTGTAATGAATAGTAATTGGACCAATTTTGGAGTCTCTAGGACCAACTCTATAGCGCCACCACCAGTTCAAAAAATCAAGGAAGGGCGGGGCGGGGCGGGGCGGAGCGGAGCGGGGAGGGGTGGTACGGGGAGAGGTGCTGCTGCTTCAGGGCTTGGCCCCTGTATCGCTGCTTGCAGCTATATTTAGGGCCCAAGCCCTGAAAGGGCGAAGGCTCTATTGTTTTTGGTAGGATTATTATTAGGGCCCAAGCCCAAAGGCCGAAGGCCCTATTGTTTCCGGAAGGATTATTAGGGCCCAAGCCCTGAAAGGGCGAAGGCTCTATTGTTTCCGGAAGGATTATTTATTAGGGCCAAAGCCCAAAGGGCGAAGGCCCTATTGTTTTCGGTAGGATTATTAGGGCCCAAGCCCTGAAAGGGCGAAGGCCCTATTGTTTTCGTTAGGATTATTTATTATTAGGGCCCAAGCCCTGAAAGGGCGAAGGCCCTATTGTTTTCGTTAGGATTATTTATTAGGGCCCAAGCCCTGAAAGGGCGAAGGCCCTATTGTTTTCGGTAGTATTATTAGGGCCCAAGCCCTGAAAGGGCGAAGGCCCTATTGTTTCCGGTAGGATTATTAGGGCCCAAGCCCTGAAAGGGCGAAGGCCCTATTGTTTTCGGTAGGATTATTGTTTATTATTATTATTATTAGGGCCCAAGCCCTGAAAGGGCGAAGGCCCTATTGTTTTCGGTAGGATTATTATTATTAGGGCCCAAGCCCTGAAAGGGCGAAGGCCCTATTGTTTCCGGTAGGATTATTAGGGCCCAAGCCCTGAAAGGGCGAAGGCCCTATTGTTTTCGTTAGGATTATTATTAGGGCCCAAGCCCTGAAAGGGCGAAGGCCCTATTGTTTCCGGTAGGATTATTTATTATTAGGGCCCAAGCCCTGAAAGGGCGAAGGCCCTATTGTTTCCGGTAGGATTATTTATTAGGGCCCAAGCCCTGAAAGGGCGAAGGCCCTATTGTTTTCGTTAGGATTATTAGGGCCCAAGCCCTGAAAGGGCGAAGGCCCTATTGTTTTCGGTAGGATTATTATTATTATTTTTCTTACGACTATTTAGGCATTTTTGGGGCCCTTAACATGCTCAAAAACTCTTGAAACTTTGCACACGAGTCAGAACCCGCGGCCATCAGGGCCGGGCTGAAGCTGGTACCCGGGCGTGGCAGGGGGGCTCGACAGCGCCCCCTGGAACAGGGTCCGAAAACTTGGTCCATAAATCAAACACGCTTGCATGTAATAATATGAAACTCGGTACACATATAGATATCATCGGGCCGCACAACTTTCATGCTCTAAGTTTTACGCCAGCCCAACAGGAAGTCGACTATTTAGGGTTGTTTGGAAACGCATGCTTAGGAATTTGAAACACTTCTCTTAGGGAATTCACCCGGTCAGCACCAAACTCTGTGTGCATGAAGTCAAGACATTGAGGATGAAAAATTGCCAGGGGATTTTTGATATCTCGAACGGTTTGGCTGTGGCGAGGAAACAAATTTATGGCGAATAATGGGACACAGGAAGTGTATTATAACTTCTGCATACATTGACGGATCTTGATAAAACTTCAGCAGTGTGTTCGTGGTCAGAGGCTGATCACATTGATGTGACTATTGTGAGTCAAAATTATAGCGCCACCTACTGGCAGCAAGAAGTGTGTCACTTTCAAAATGCTTTGAAATCACCCTCTTATTTTTACCCGATTTGCTTCAAACTTTATCTGTATAATGTAAACACACGGCAGATGTAGACCTGTGAAAGGATTATTGATATCTTAGATACTGTTGCCGTGGCAACGCATCAAACTTTAATTTTCTTTTTGGATGCTTTTGAGATTCTTAAGATGCTTGAAATTGGATGAAACTCGACAGACACATCACATTTATTAGCCCGTAGACATGTGCAAAGTTTCAGAAACGGGCGTGGTGAGGGGCTCAGTAGCGCCACCTTTAGTCATAAATGGGGCGGTTAGTTTTATCAACAGCAACAAAACTTGGTATGTGTATTGTTCTCATCAAGACGGACAACTTTCTAATTGACATTAACCATCTCCGACCAACAGGAAGAGAGATATTTTGGTTTGAATGTGGATTTTCTGAAGAATTTTCTCTCCCTCTCTCTGTGTCTGTGTGTGTGTGAGGGGAGGGGGGGGGATTTGACTATTGCTTTTATATTGTTAATCAAGGTTTCAGGGGCTTTTGGGGTCCTTAACATGCTCAAAAACTCTTGAAACTTTGCACACAGGTCAGAACCCACGGCCATCAGGGCCGGGCTGAAGCTGGTACCCGGGCGTGGCTGGGGGGCTCAACAGCGCCCCCTTGAACGGGGTTCTAAAACTTGATCCATATATCAAACACGCTCGCATGAATTAATATGAAACTCGGTACACATATAGATCTCATCGGGCCGAACAACTTTACCCCCGTCAAGTTTTACGCCAGCCCAACAGGAAGTCGGCTATTATGGGTTGTTTGGAAAACGCTTGCTGTGGAATGTGAAATACTCCTCCTAGAAAATTCACCGTGTCCCCTTCAAACTCGGTGTGCATGTAGTCAAGACTTTGAGGATGCTAAATTGCGGACGGATTTTTGATCTCTCGAACGGTTTGGCTGTGGCGAGGAATCGAATTTATGGCGAGAAAAGAGATACACGGAAGTGGAATAACTTCTGCATACATTAACTGATCTTGATGAAACTTCAGCAGTGTGTTCGTGGTAAGAGGCCGATCAGATGGATGTAGCTATTGTGAGTCAAAGTTATAGCGCCACCAACTGGCAGCAGGAAGTGTGTCACTTTCAACATGCTTTTGACAAAAGTGGGGGGGTTACTTTTAACTACAGTAAAGAAAAAATAGTTTGTATATTGTTCTCATCAAGCCGGACAACTTTCTAATTTACATTCAATAGCTCTGGCCATCAGGAAGTCAGATATTTTGGTCTGAATGTGAATTTTTTTGCAAAATCAGCCTCTGAATTTTTAGCCACTCCTCTTAAACTATTTATTTTATTCGTACCAAACTTTTTCAACATGATGAAACTACATTAAATATGCTAAATTGTGAATGGATAATAAATATCTCAAACGGTTTTGCTATGGCGAGGGATTAAAGTAAAAATCTTCTAAAAATGTAATTATATACCATTTATTTCTATATAAAAGTATACAAATATCACAACTAAACCCATTTTATTCTGTTTTTGCAATTCAAGAAGAATGAAAAAGTTAAAAACAGGCTATTTAGTGCTATTTGGTTCAACAAAAAAGCAAACATAGGGCTATACTGCCCTCTTGTGTCCAAAAGGACATCAAAATAGTATATAAAACTTTTTACCAGGTAGGCCAATATTGTATTTAAATATACATTTATTAGGTATGTGTCTGAGGATATTTTCCCACCGGTTAATCGACGTGTGACACGAGTGGGTGCTTTTAAATCGCTAATATAATAGTGAAAGAAAAATAATGATAATGTTGCACACACAAATCACACACATGTGGGAAAGAATGATGCTTTTAAACAACACTAAACCGCCATTAGGTGTCGCCAGGCATCCATCTTAATAAGCGAGTCATTGATTCATTCGTTCAAACGATTCGTTCGAATGAGTCGATCATGATTAAGACAGATGTTTATGGATTGATCATTCAATCTTTGAGTCAACCGATTCGTTAAAAATGCTGAATCGTTCAGTTATGAGAAAACACGTGATGCGTGATGGTTCTGCCGTGATCTTTGTTTAACTATTTTCGCTGCTGAAACAGAACAAAAACAGTCAACATTGCATTTAAAATGTAAGTGACTTAATTGTAACTGTTTATTAACCTGTTGTATGAAATCTAGGGGTGGGAGAAAAAATTGATTCTTAGATGCATCGCGATGCGGACGTGGACGATTCTGAATCGATTCACAAATGTCAAAAAATCGATTCTCTAAAAAAATATTTTTCTAATAACGTAATATTGACGGAAGGCAAAAGGCGGAACTCTAAGCGGACGTGCGTGCAGTCTGTGGCGCGCACATAACAGAGAAGTTTCTTCTGCTCACCAAGGCTGCATTTATTTGATTAAAAATACAAACAAAAACAGTAATATTGTAAAATAGTATTCCAATTTAAAACAGCTGCTTTCTATTTTAATATATTTTAAACTGTTATTTATTCCTGTGATCAAAGCTGAGTTTTCAGCATCATTACTCCAGTCGTCACTGTCACATGATCCTTCAGAAATTATTCTAATATGATGATTGATACTCAAGAAACATTCATTATTATTTTAAATGTCGAAAACAGTTGTGTACAGTCTTTGATGAATAGAAAGTTCAAAATAACAGCATTTATCTGAAATCTAAAGCTTTTGTAACGTTAAACACTACCGCTCAAAAGTTTGTGGTTAGTAATAATTAAAATTTTATTTTTGGGGGAAAGAAATAAAATAAATCAGTACTTTTATTTATGAAGGATGAGTTAAACTGATCAACAGTTACAGTAAAGACATTTATAATGTTAAAAATATATATATTTGAAATATATGCTGTTCTTTTGAACTTTACATTCATCAAAGCATTTTGAAAAAAAAAAATCTGTACACAACTGTTTTCAACATTGAAAATAATAATGAATATTTATTGAGCATCAATCATCATATTAGTATGATTTCTGAAGGATCATGTGACACTGAAGACTGGAGTAATGATGCTGAAAACTCAACTTTGATCACAGAAATGAATTACTATGTAAAATATTTTAAAATTGAAAACAGCTGTTTTAAATTGGAATAATATTTCACAATATTACTGTTTTTGTTTGTATTTTTAATCAAATAAATGCAGCCTTGGTGAGCAGAAGAGACTTCTCCTAAAAACATTAAAAATCTTCCTGACCCCAAACTTTTGAACGGTGTATATATATATATATATATATATATATATATATATACACACATATATAAATATATATATATATATACATAAATAAATATATATATATATATATATATATATATATATATATAAATATAGCTGCGAGCAGCGATGGAGGGCCAAAGCCGGCGGTACCGCCACCCCGGTGCCTTTAGGTAACTAAAGGCACCGGGGTTGCGGTGCCACCGGCTTGGGCCCGTAATCGCTGCTTGCAGCTATATTTATTATTATTATTATTATTATTGTTCAAGGGTTCGGGGGCTTTTGGGGCCTTTAACGTGCTCAAAAACTCATGAAACTTTGCACATAGGTCAGAAGCTGCGGCCATTAGGGCCGGGCTGAAGATGGTACCTGGGCGTGGCAGGGGGGCTCGACAGCGCCCCCTTGAATGGGGTCCGAGTGCGGTCCGAAAACTTGGTCCATATACCAAACACACTTGCATGAATTAATATGAAACTCGGTTCACATATAGATCTTATTGGGCTGAACAACTTTCGTGCTCTAAGTTTTACGCCAGCCCAACAGGAAGTCGGCTATTATGGGTTGTTTGGAAAACGCATGCTGTGGAATTTGATGTACTCCTCCTAGGAAATTCGTCCATTCGCCTCAAAACTCGGTGTGCATGAAGTCAAGACATTGAGGATGCTAAATTGCGGACGGATTTTTGATATCTCGAACGGTTTGGCCAAGGCGAGGAAACGAATTTATGGCGAATAATGGGACACAGGAAGTGTATTATAACTTCTGCATACATTGACTGATCTTGATAAAACTTCCACAGTGTGTTCGTGGTCAGAGGCCGATCACATTGATGTGACTATTGTGAGTCAAAGTTATAGCGCCACCAACTGGCAGCAGGAAATGTGTCACTTTCAAAATGCTTTGAAATCACCCTCTTATTTTTACCCGATTTGCTTCAAACTTTATGTGTATAATGTAAACACACGGCAGATGTAGACCTGTGAAAGGATTTTTGATATCTTTAATACTGTTGCCATGGCAACGCTTCAAACTTTAATATTCTTTTTTGATGCTTTTGAGACTCTTAACATACTTGAAATTGGATGAAACTCGACAGACACATCACATTTATTAGCCCGTAGACATGTGCAAAGTTTCAGAAACGGGCGTGGTGAGGGGCTCAGTAGCGCCACCTTTAGTCATAAATGGGGGCTTAGTTTTTCCTAGAATCACAAAACTTGGTATGTGTATTGTTCTCATCAAGACGGACAACTTTCTAATTTACATGAACCATCTCCGACCAACAGGAAGAGAGATATTTTGGTTTGAATGTGGATTTTCTGAAGAATTTTCTCTCCCTCTCTCTGTGTCTGTGTGTGTGTGAGGGGAGGGGGGGATTTGACTCTTGCTTTTATATTGTTAATCAAGGTTTCAGGGGCTTTTGGGGTCCTTAACGTGCTCAAAAACTCTTGAAACTTTGCACACAGGTCAAAACCCACGGCCATCAGGGCCGGGCTGAAGCTGGTACCCGGGCGTGGCTGGGGGGCTCAACAGCGCCCCCTTGAACGGGGTTCTAAAACTTGATCCATATATCAAACACGCTCGCATGAATTAATATGAAACTCGGTACACATATAGATCTCATCGGGCCGAACAACTTTACCCCGGTCAAGTTTTACGCCAGCCCAACAGGAAGTCGGCTATTATGGGTTGTTTGGAAAACGCTTGCTGTGGAATGTGAAATACTCCTCCTAGAAAATTCACCGTGTCCCCTTCAAACTCGGTGTGCATGTGGTCAAGACTTTGAGGATGCTAAATTGCGGACGGATTTTTGATATCTCGAACGGTTTGGCTGTGGCGAGGAATCGAATTTATGGCGAGAAAAGAGAAACACGGAAGTGGAATAACTTCTGCATACATTAACTGATCTTGATGAAACTTCAGCAGTGTGTTCGTGGTAAGAGGCCGATCAGATGGATGTAGCTATTGTGAGTCAAAGTTATAGCGCCACCAACTGGCAGCAGGAAGTGTGTCACTTTCAACATGCTTTAGACAAAAGTGGGGGGGTTAGTTTTAACTACAGTAAAGAAAAAATAGTTTTTATATTGTTCTCATCAAGCCGGACAACTTTCTAATTTACATTCAATAGCTCTGGCCATCAGGAAGTCAGATATTTTGGTCTGAATGTGAATTTTTTTGCAAAATCAGCCTCTGAATTTTTAGCCACTCCTCTTAAACTATTTATTTTATTCGTACCAAACTTTTTCAACATGATGAAACTACATTAAATATGCTAAGTTGTGAATGGATAATAAATATCTCAAACGGTTTTGCTATGGCGAGGGATTAAAGTAAAAATCTTCTAAAAATGTAATTATATACCATTTATTTCTATATAAAAGTATACAAATATCACAACTAAACCCATTTTATTCTGTTTTTGCAATTCAAGAAGAATGAAAAAGTTAAAAACAGGCTATTTAGTGCTATTTGGTTCAACAAAAAAGCAAACATAGGGCTATACTGCCCTCTTGTGTCCAAAAGGACATCAAAATAGTATATAAAACTTTTTACCAGGTAGGCCAATATTGTATTTAAATATACATTTATTAGGTATGTGTCTGAGGATATTTTCCCACCGGTTAATCGACGTGTGACACGAGTGGGTGCTTTTAAATCGCTAATATAATAGTGAAAGAAAAATAATGATAATGTTGCACACACAAATCACACACATGTGGGAAAGAATGATGCTTTTAAACAACACTAAACCGCCATTAGGTGTCGCCAGGCATCCATCTTAATAAGCGAGTCATTGATTCATTCGTTCAAACGATTCGTTCGACTGAGTCGATCATGATTAAGACAGATGTTTATGGATTGATCATTCAATCTTTGAGTCAACCGATTCGTTAAAAATGCTGAATCGTTCAGTTATGAGAAAACACGTGATGCGTGATGGTTCTGCCGGGATCTTTGTTTAACTATTTTCGCTGCTGAAACAGAACAAAAACAGTCAACATTGCATCTATAATGTAAGTGACTTAATTGTAACTGTTTATTAACCTGTTGTATGAAATCTAGGGGTGGGAGAAAAAATTGATTCTTAGATGCATCGCGATGCGGACGTGGACGATTCTGAATCGATTCACAAATGTCAAAAAATCGATTCTCTAAAAAAATATTTTTCTAATAACGTAATATTGACGGAAGGCAAAAGGCGGAACTCTAAGCGGACGTGCGTGCAGTCTGTGGCGCGCACATAACAGAGAAGTTTCTTCTGCTCACCAAGGCTGCATTTATTTGATTAAAAATACAAACAAAAACAGTAATATTGTAAAATAGTATTCCAATTTAAAACAGCTGCTTTCTATTTTAATATATTTTAAACTGTTATTTATTCCTGTGATCAAAGCTGAGTTTTCAGCATCATTACTCCAGTCGTCACTGTCACATGATCCTTCAGAAATTATTCTAATATGATGATTGATACTCAAGAAACATTCATTATTATTTTAAATGTCGAAAACAGTTGTGTACAGTCTTTGATGAATAGAAAGTTCAAAAGAACAGCATTTATCTGAAATCTAAAGCTTTTGTAACGTTAAACACGTACCGCTCAAAAGTTTGTGGTTAGTAATAATTAAAATTTTATTTTTGGGGGAAAGAAATAAAATAAATCAGTACTTTTATTTATGAAGGATGAGTTAAACTGATCAACAGTTACAGTAAAGACATTTATAATGTTAAAAATATATATATTTGAAATATATGCTGTTCTTTTGAACTTTACATTCATCAAAGCATTTTGAAAAAAAAAAAAAATCTGTACACAACTGTTTTCAACATTGAAAATAATAATGAATATTTATTGAGCATCAATCATCATATTAGTATGATTTCTGAAGGATCATGTGACACTTAAGACTGGAGTAATGATGCTGAAAACTCAACTTTGATCACAGAAATGAATTACTATGTAAAATATTTTAAAATTGAAAACAGCTGTTTTAAATTGGAATAATATTTCACAATATTACTGTTTTTGTTTGTATTTTTAATCAATAAATGCAGCCTTGGTGAGCAGAAGAGACTTCTCCTAAAAACATAAAAAATCTTACTGACCCCAAACTTTTGAACAATAATATATATATATATATATATATATATATATATATATACATATATATGTATGTGTGTGTATGTATGTATATATATATATATATATATATATATATATATATATATATATATATATATATATATATAAATATAGCTGCGAGCAGCGATGGAGGGCCAAAGCCGGCGGTACCGCCACCCCGGTGCCTTTAGGTAACTAAAGGCACCGGGGTTGCGGTGCCACCGGCTTGGGCCCGTAATCGCTGCTCGCAGCTATATTTAGGGCCCGAGCACCGATGGTGTGAGGACCCTCTTGGAATTGCTCTGTTTATTATTATTATTAGGGCCCAAGCCCTGAAAGGGCGCAGAGCCCTATTGTTCTTCTAAGGATTATTTATTATTATTTTTTTTTCAACCTTTCGGGCACTTTTGGGGCCCTTAACGTGCTCGAAAACTCTTGAAACTTTGCACACAGGTCAGAACCCGCGGCCATTAGGGCCGGGCTGAAGCTGGGACACTGGCGTGGCAGGGAGGCTCGACAGCGCCCCCTGGAACGGGGTCCGAAAACTTGGTCCATAAATCAAACACGCTTGCATGTAATAATATGAAACTTGGTACACATATAGATCTCATCGGGCCAAACAACTTTCGTACTTTTACTTTTTACGCCAGCCCAACAGGAAGTCGGCTATTATGGGTTGTTTGGAAACGCATGCTGTGGAATTTAATGTACTCCTCCTAGGGAATTCATCCATTCGCCTCCAAACTCAGTCAGCATGAAGTCAAGACATTGAGGATGCTAAATTGCGGACGGATTTTTGATATCTCGAACGGTTTGGCTGTGGCGAGGACACGAATTTATGGCGAATAATGGAAACAGGAAGTGTGTTATAACTTCTGCATACATTAACTGATCTTGATTAAACTTCAGCAGTGTGTTCGTTGTAAGAGGTCGATCACATGGATGTGACTATTGTGAGTCAAAGTTATAGCGCCACCAACTGGCAACAGGAAGTGTGTCCCTTTCAAAATGCTTTGAAATCACCCTCTTATTTTTACCCGATTTGCTTCAAACTTTATGTGAATAATGTGGACACACGGCAGATGTAGACCTGTGAAAGGTTTATTGATATCTTAGATACTGTTGCCGTGGCAACGCATCAAACTTTAATATTCTTTTTTGATGCTTTTGAGACTCTTAACATACTTGAAATTGCATGAAACTCGACAGACACATCACATTTATTAGCCAGTAGACATGTGCAAAGTTTCAGAAACGGGCGTGGTGAGGGGCTCAGTAGCGCCACCTTTAGTCAAAAATGGGGGCTTAGTTTTACATAGAGTCACTAAACTCGCTATGTATATTGTTCTCATTAAACCGGACAACTTTCTAATTCACACTTATTAGCTGAGAGCAACAGGAAGTCAGATATTTTGGTTTGAATGTGATTTTTTGGAGAATTTTCTCTCTCTCTCTCTCTCTGTCTCTGTGTGTGTGAGGGGTGGGAGGGAATTTCCAATTGATTTCAGTGTGTTTCAAGGTTTCAGGGGCTTTTGGGGCCCTTAACGTGCTCGAAAACTCTTGAAACTTTGCACACAGGTCAGAACCTGCGGCCATCAGGGCCGGGCTGAAGCTGGTACCCGGGCGTGGCAGGGGGGCTCAACAGCGCCCCCTGGAACGGGATCCAAACACTTGTCCATAAATCAAACACACTTGCATGTAATGATATGAAACTCGGTACACATATAGATCACATCGGGCCGAACAACTTTCGTGCTCTAAGTTTTACACCAGCCCAACAGGAAGTCGGCAATTATGGGTTGTTTGGAGAACGCTTGCTGTGGAATTTGAAACACTTCTCCTAGAGAATTAATTAAATCGCCACCAAACTCGGTGTGCATGAAGTCAAGACATTGAGGATGCTAAATTGCGGACGGATTTTTGATATCTCGAACGCTTTGGTCGTGGTGAGGAAATGCATTTATTGCGAGAAAAGAGAAACACGAAGTGGTATAACTTCAGCATACATTAACTGATCTTGATGAAACTTCAGCAGTGTGTTCGTGGTAAGAGGCCGATCAGATGGATGTAACTATTGTGAGTCAAAGTTATAGCGCCACCAACTGGCAGCAGGAAGTGTGTCACTTTCAAAATGTTTTTGACAAAAGTGGGGGGGTTAGGTTTACCCACAATTACAAAAATCAGTAAGTATATTGGTCTCATCGAGCTGGACAACTTTCTAATTTGCAGTCATTAGCTTGGACCAACAGGAAGTCAGATATTTTGGTTTGAATGTGGATTTATTTGCAAATTCAGCCTCTGCTTTTTACCCACTCCTGCTAAGTGTTTTTTTTTTTATTCACACCAAACTTTTTCAACATGATGAAAATACATTAAATATGCTAAATTGAGAACGGATATTGAATATCTCAAACGGTTTTGACATGGCGAGGGATTAAAATAATGTCAAAAAAGGAATCAGAAAACATCTCATATATTCTTAAAATTTAATTATACACCATTTATTTTTATATAAAATTATACAAATATTAGAACTAAACCTATTTTATTCTGTTTTTGCAATTCAAGAAGTATGAAAAAGTTAAAAACAGGCTATTTAGTGCTATTTGTTTCAACAAAAAAGCAAACATAGGGCTATACTGCCCTCTTGTGTCCAAAAGGATATCAAAATAGTATATAAAACGTTTTACTAGGTAGGCCTATTGTATTTAAATATAAATTTATTAGGTATATGACTGTGAGGATATTTTCCCATCGGTTAAGCGACGTGTGACACGAGCGGGTGCTTTTAAATCGCTAATATAAAAGTGAAAGTAAAAAAACGGACGTCCGCACGGACATTGATAATGGTGCACGTTGGAAAGAATGATACTTTTAAACATAACACTAAACCGCCATTAGGTGTCGCCAGGCGACCATCTTAATGAGCGAGTCATTGATTCATTCGTTCAAACGATTCATTCCAATGACTGAGTCATTCATGATTGAGACAGATGTTTATGGATTGACCATTGAATCTTTGAGTCAAGCGATTCGTTTCAAAATGCTGAATCATTCAGTAATGAGAAAACAAGTTGCTGTGATCTTTGTTTAACTATTTTTGCTGCTGAAACAGAACAAAAACAGTCAATATTGCATCTAAAATGTAAGTGACTTAATTGTAACTGTTTATTAACCTGTTGTATGAAATCAATGTCACAGTTTCAATTGTGATTGTATTCAGGAAATAGTTGCCTACTCGTCAAGTGAGGTTGCTTAACTCTATCATATGTTATAAAATATATAAAAACTCCATATTTGTAATTTTTATAGTCAGTATGTTGTTAACTGGGTTGCTTTTTTGTGTGCTGCGCTCATTTATTTACAATTCTCCTGGAGAAGCAGCATGAGCCTCAGCAGTGCAACCTTGTTACCATTGATCAGTAATACATTTATTATTAACTGCTGATTGCAACTTAAAATGAATGTAATGAAATTAGAATAATCTCTCGTTTTAGTGATTAAGTTATTAATAACTTATTAATAAATTGATAAGTTATTTTTTTGTTATTGACGTTCTAATCAGGCTATACTTTGGTCGGGCAAGTAAAATTCTCTTTCAGGTAGGCCTATTGTATTTATATATAAATATATTAGGGATGTGACTGTGATAAAAATTTTCCCACCGGTTAATCGACATGTGACACCGCTGAGGGCTTTTAAATCGCTAACTATAGTATACTATATACTAGTAAAATACAGACGTCCGCACAGACATTGATAATGGTGCGGAGTAGAGCGAGCATTTTCAATGTATTCCTATGGATGTAGGAATTAACTAAAACATTTTATTTATGTTTTTGTGTCCACTGTTCAACCGCAACCGCGTCACACACACATTCCAGAATTGCAATCTTGACATTCATTATAGCCCTAATACAATATAATAATAAAAATAGTCAACCTAACATAAACGAATTACACTGCTCTGTTTAAATAGTCAGTAGTACAATCTGTACCATTCACAGTAAGCAGAGCTCCACTGTGATGTTTCCAAGCACATTTTTGCGCGCGTGAAGAGGATGATTTTTTCCATCGATATTGGAACACGAGTGAAGTACAAAGCCTATAATAAAGAATAGTTTAGCATCCAAATACATCGCAAAAAAAATATATAAATATACATCGCAAAATAAAATATATATATGTGTGTGTGTGTGTGTATATATATATATATATATATATATATATATATATATATATATATATATATATATATATATATATATATATATATATATAAATATAGCTGCGAGCAGCGATGGAGGGCCAAAGCCGGTGGCACCGCCATCCCCGGTGCCTTTAGGTAACTAAAGGCACCGGGGTGGCGGTGCCACCGGCTTGGGCCCGCAATCGCTGCTCGCAGCTATATTTATTATTATTTTTTTCTACTTCTCGGGCACTTTTGGGGCCCTTAACATGCGCGAAAACTCTTGAAACTTTGCACACAGGTCAGAACCCACGGCCATCAGGGCCGGGCTGAAGCTGGTACCCGGGCGTGGCAGGGGGGCTCATCAGCGCCCCCTGGAACGGGGTCCGAAAACTTGGTCCATAAATCAAACACGCTTGCATGTAATAATATGAAACTCGGTACACATATAGATCTCATCGGGCCGAACAACTTTCGTGCTCTAAGTTTTATGCCAGCCCAACAGGAAGTCGGCTATTAAGGGTTGTTTGGAAACGCATGGTCTGGTATTTGAAACACTTCTCCTAGGGAATTCACCCGATCGCCACCAAACTCGGTGTGCATGAAGTCAAGACATTGAGGATGCTAAATTGCGGACGGATTTTTGATATCTCAAACGGTTTGGCCGTGGCGAGGAAACGAATTTATGGCGAATAATGGAAACAGGAAGTGTGTTATAACTTCTGCATACATAAACTGATCTTGATGAAACTTCAACAGTGTGTTCGTTGTCAGAGGCCGATCACATGGATGTGACTATTGTGAGTCAAAGTTATAGCGCCACCAACTGGCAGCAGGAAGTGTGTCCCTTTCAAAATGCTTTGAAATCACCCTCTTATTTTTACCCGATTTGCTTCAAACTTTATGTGTATAATGTAAACACACGGCAGATGTAGACCTGTGAAAGGATTTTTGATATCTTTAATACTGTTGCCGTGGCAACGCTTCAAACTTTAATATTCTTTTCAGATGCTTTTGAGACTCTTAACATACTTGAAATTGGATGAAACTCGACAGACACATCACATTTATTAGCCAGTAGACATGTGCAAAGTTTCAGAAACGGGCGTGGTGAGGGGCTCAGTAACGCCACCTTTAGTCATAAGTGGGGGGGTTAGTTTTATCAACAGCAACAAAACTTGGTATGTGTATTGTTCTCATCAAGACGGACAACTTTCTAATTGACATTAACTACCTCCGACCAACAGGAAGAGAGATATTTTGGTTTGAATGTGGATTTTCTGAAGAATTTTCTCTCCCTCTCTCTGTGTCTCTGTGTGTGAGAGGGGAGGGGGGAATTTGACTATTGCTTTTATATTGTTAATCAAGGTTTCAGGGGCTTTTGGGGTCCTTAACGTGCTCAAAAACTCTTGAAACTTTGCACACAAGTCAGAACCCCCTGCCATCAGGGACAGGCTGAAGCTGGTACCCGGGCGTGGCAGGGGGGCTCAACAGCGCCCCCTTGAACGGGGTCCCAAAACTTGGTCCATAGATCAAACACGCTTGCATGAATTAATATGAAACTCGGTTCACATATAGATCTCATCGGGCCGAACAACTTTCCCCTGGTCAAGTTTTACGCCAGCCCAACAGGAAGTCGGCTATTATTGGTTGTTTGGAAAACGCTTCCTGTGGAATGCGAAGTACTCCTCCTAGAAAATTCACCGTGTCCCCTCCAAACTCGGTGTGCATGTAGTCAAGACTTTGAGGATGCTAAATTGCGGACGGATTTTTGATATCTCGAACGGTTTGGCCGTGGCGAGGAATCGAATTTATGGCGAGAAAAGAGAAACACGAAGTGGAATAACTTCTGCATACATTAACTGATCTTGATGAAACTTCAGCAGTGTGTTCGTGGTAAGAGGCCGATCAGATGGATGTAACTATTGTGATTCAAAGTTATAGCGCCACCAACTGGCAGCAGGAAGTGTGTCACTTTCAACATGCTTTTGACAAAAGTGGGGGGGTTAGTTTTAACTACAGTAAACAAAAACTCAGTTCATATATTGATCTCATCGACCCGGATAACTTTTTAATTTAAAGTCATTAGCTCTGACCATCAGGAAGTCAGATATTTTGGTCTGAATGTGGATTTTTTTGCAAAATCAGCCTCTGAATTTTTAGCCACCTTTATCTAAGTGGTTATTTTATTCCCACCAAACTTTTTCAACATGATAAAAATATATTAATGATGCTAAATTGTGAACGGATAATAAATATCTCAAACGGTCTTGCTATGGCGAGGGATTAAAGTAATGTCAAAAAAGGAACCACTAAAAGGCTCATATATTCTAAAAATGTAATTATACACCATTTATTACTATATAAAAGTATACAAATATCAGAACTTAACTCATTTTATTCTTTTTTTTCAATGTAAGAATGAAGTTTAAGTTTAAAAACTGCCAGAATGGTTGTTTAGTCTAAACAATAAATAAATAAAGTCAAACATAGTGCTATACTGCCCTCTTGTGTTCAAAATCAGGTAGGCCTATTATATCTATATAAAAATATACTAGGTATGTGACGGTGAGAATATTTTACCACCGGTTAACTGACGTGTGACACTGCTGGGGGCTTTTTAATCGCTAACTTAAAAACGAAAGTAAAATATGTTCGTCCGCACGGACATTGATAATGGTGCGGAGCAGAGCGAGCGTTTTCAATAAATTCCTATGGAAGGAGGAATGACCTAAGAAACGTTGACTCTGTTCTGCTCGTTCCTCGCTGAGGACGCGCACCATTATGAATGCCTGTGCAGCCGTGAGCATTTTAGTTTCATTTTCGGGGCGGATTGCTTGAATGTATTTTAAAAAAAGCACAATGTTGTGTTTTATTGCTACTGTACAAAAATATAAGTTAACACTTTGTCATTTTGTTCAGAACATCATTCAAACTGCAGAGTATGTTTTTATGTGTCCACTGTTCAATGGCGCCCTCGTTTTAGTGATTCCCAAGTTATTTTTTCATTTAAGTTTTTTTCATTGTTCTAATCAGGTCAGGCAAGTAAAATTATCTGTGTCTTATCCCTTACATTTTTATATAATTATATAAATATTTAATACACTACTGTTCAAAAATTTGGCGTCAGTAAGATTTTTATGCTAAGTTTCTTCTGCTCACCAAGGCTGCATTTATTTGATTAAAAATACAAACAAAAACAGTAATATTGTAAAATAGTATTCCAATTTAAAACAGCTGCTTTCTATTTTAATATATTTTAAACTGTTATTTATTCCTGTGATCAAAGCTGAGTTTTCAGCATCATTACTCCAGTCGTCACTGTCACATGATCCTTCAGAAATTATTCTAATATGATGATTGATGCTCAAGAAACATTCATTATTATTTTAAATGTCGAAAACAGTTATGTACAGTCTTTGATGAATAGAAAGTTCAAAAGAACAGCATTTATCTGAAATCTAAAGCTTTTGTAACATTAAACACTACCGTTCAGAAGTTTGGGGTCAGTAATAATTTTAATTTTATTTTTGGGGGAAAGAAATAAAATAAATCAATACTTTTATTCATCGAGAATGAGTTAAACTGATAAAAAGTTACAGTACAGACATTTATAATGTTAAAAAAAAATTATATTTGAAATAAATGCTGTTCTTTTGAACTTTACATTCATCAACGCATTTTGAAAAAAAATCTGTACACAACTGTTTTCAACATTGAAAATAATAATTAATATTTATTGACCATCAATCATCATATTAGAATGGTTTCTGAAGGATCATGTGACACTGAAGACGGGAGTAATGATGCTGAAAACTCAGCTTTGATCACATAAATTAATTACAGTGTAAAATATTTTAAAATAGAAAACAGCTGTTTTAAATTGGAATAATATTTCACAATATTACTGTTTTTGTTTGTATTTTTAATCATATAAATGCAGCCTTGGTGAGCAGAAGAGACTTCTCCTAAAAACATTAAAAATCTTCCTTACCCCAAACTTTTGAACGGTATATATATATATAAATATAGCTGCGAGTAGCGATGGAGGGCCAAAGCCGGCGGTACCGCCACCCCGGTGCCTTTAGGTAACTAAAGGCACCGGGGTTGCGGTGCCACCGGCTTGGGCCCGTAATCGCTGCTCGCAGCTATATTTATTATTATTATTATTGTTCTTCAAGGGTTCGGGGGCTTTTGGGGCCTTTAACGTGCTCAAAAACTCATGAAACTTTGCACGCATGTCAGAACCCGCGGCCATTAGGGCCGGGCTGAAGCTGGTACCCGGGCGTGGCAGGGGGGCTCAACAGCGCCCCCTGGTACGGAATCCGAACACTTGTCCATAAATCAAACACACTTGCATGTAATAATATGAAACTCGGAACACATATAGATCTCATCGGGCCGAACAACTTTCGTGCTCTAAGTTTTACGCCAGCCCAACAGGAAGTTGGCTATTATGGGATGTTTGGAAACGCATGCTGTGGAATTTAATGTACTCCTCCTAGGGAATTCATCCAATCGCCTCCAAACTCAGTCAGCATGAAGTCAAGACATTGAGGATGCTAAATTGCGGACGGATTTTTGATATCTCGAACGGTTTGGCCGTGGCGAGGACACGAATTTATGGCGAATAATGGAAACAGGAAGTGTGTTATAACTTCTGCATACATTAACTGATCTTGATGAAACTTCAGCAGTGTGTTCGTTGTAAGAGGCCGATCACATGGATGTGACTACTGTGAGTCTAAGTTAAAGCGCCACCAACTGGCAGCAGGAAGTGTGTCCCTTTCAAAATGCTTTAAAATCACCCTCTTATTTTTACCCAATTTGCTTCAAACTATATGTGTATAATGTAAACACACGGCAGATGTAGACCTGTGAAAGGATTTTTGATATCTTTAATAATGTTGCCATGGCAACGCTTCAAACTTTAATATTCTTTTTTGATGCTTTTGAGACTCTTAACATACTTGAAATTGCATGAAACTCGACAGACACATCACATTTATTAGCCAGTAGACATGTGCAAAGTTTCAGAAACGGGCGTGGTGAGGGGCTCAGTAGCGCCACCTTTAGTCATAAGTGGGGGGGGTTAGTTTTATCAACAGCAACAAAACTTGGTATGTGTATTGTTCTCATCAAGACGGACAACTTTCTAATTGACATTAACTACCTCCAACCAACAGGAAGAGAGATATTTTGGTTTGAATGTGGATTTTCTGAAGAATTTTCTCTCCCTCTCTCTGTGTCTCTGTGTGTGAGAGGGGAGGGGGGAATTTGACTATTGCTTTTATATTGTTAATCAAGGTTTCAGGGGCTTTTGGGGTCCTTAACGTGCTCAAAAACTCTTGAAACTTTGCACACAAGTCAGAACCCCCTGCCATCAGGGACAGGCTGAAGCTGGTACCCGGGCGTGGCAGGGGGGCTCAACAGCGCCCCCTTGAACGGGGTCCCAAAACTTGGTCCATAGATCAAACACGCTTGCATGAATTAATATGAAACTCGGTACACATATAGATCTCATCGGGCCGAACAACTTTCCCCCGGTCAAGTTTTACGCCAGCCCAACAGGAAGTCGGCTATTATTGGTTGTTTGGAAAACGCTTCCTGTGGAATGCGAAGTACTCCTCCTAGAAAATTCACCGTGTCCCCTCCAAACTCGGTGTGCATGTAGTCAAGACTTTGAGGATGCTAAATTGCGGACGGATTTTTGATATCTCGAACGGTTTGGCTGTGGCGAGGAATCGAATTTATGGCGAGAAAAGAGAAACACGGAAGTGGAATAACTTCTGCATACATTAACTGATCTTGATGAAACTTCAGCAGTGTGTTCGTGGTAAGAGGCCGATCAGATGGATGTAGCTATTGTGAGTCAAAGTTATAGCGCCACCAACTGGCAGCAGGAAGTGTGTCACTTTCAACATGCTTTAGACAAAAGTGGGGGGGTTAGTTTTAACTACAGTAAAGAAAAAATAGTTTTTATATTGTTCTCATCAAGCCGGACAACTTTCTAATTTATATTCAATAGCTCTGGCCATCAGGAAGTCAGATATTTTGGTCTGAATGTGAATTTTTTTGCAAAATCAGCCTCTGAATTTTTAGCCACTCCTCTTAAACTATTTATTTTATTCGTACCAAACTTTTTCAACATGATGAAACTACATTAAATATGCTAAGTTGTGAATGGATAATAAATATCTCAAACGGTTTTGCTATGGCGAGGGATTAATGTCCAAAAAGGAAACACTAAAAATCTTCTAAAAATGTAATTATATACCATTTATTTCTATATAAAAGTATACAAATATCACAACTAAACCCATTTTATTCTGTTTTTGCAATTCAAGAAGAATGAAAAAGTTAAAAACAGGCTATTTAGTGCTATTTGGTTCAACAAAAAAGCAAACATAGGGCTATACTGCCCTCTTGTGTCCAAAAGGACATCAAAATAGTATATAAAACTTTTTACCAGGTAGGCCAATATTGTATTTAAATATACATTTATTAGGTATGTGTCTGAGGATATTTTCCCACCGGTTAATCGACGTGTGACACGAGTGGGTGCTTTTAAATCGCTAATATAATAGTGAAAGAAAAATAATGATAATGTTGCACACACAAATCACACACATGTGGGAAAGAATGATGCTTTTAAACAACACTAAACCGCCATTAGGTGTCGCCAGGCATCCATCTTAATAAGCGAGTCATTGATTCATTCGTTCAAACGATTCGTTCGAATGAGTCGATCATGATTAAGACAGATGTTTATGGATTGATCATTCAATCTTTGAGTTAACCGATTCGTTAAAAATGCTGAATCGTTCAGTTATGAGAAAACACGTGATGCATGATGGTTCTGCCGTGATCTTTGTTTAACTATTTTCGCTGCTGAAACAGAACAAAAACAGTCAACATTGCATCTAAAATGTAAGTGACTTAATTGTAACTGTTTATTAACCTGTTGTATGAAATCTAGGGGTGGGAGAAAAAATTGATTCTTAGATGCATCGCGATGCGGACGTGGACGATTCTGAATCGATTCACAAATGTCAAAAAATCGATTCTCTAAAAAAATATTTTTCTAATAACGTAATATTGACGGAAGGCAAAAGGCGGAACTCTAAGCGGACGTGCGTGCAGTCTGTGGCGCGCACATAACAGAGAAGTTTCTTCTGCTCACCAAGGCTGCATTTATTTGATTAAAAATACAAACAAAAACAGTCATATTGTAAAATAGTATTCCAATTTAAAACAGCTGCTTTCTATTTTAATATATTTTAAACTGTTATTTATTCCTGTGATCAAAGCTGAGTTTTCAGCATCATTACTCCAGTCGTCACTGTCACATGATCCTTCAGAAATTATTCTAATATGATGATTGATACTCAAGAAACATTCATTATTATTTTAAATGTCGAAAACAGTTGTGTACAGTCTTTGATGAATAGAAAGTTCAAAAGAACAGCATTTATCTGAAATCTAAAGCTTTTGTAATGTTAAACACTACCGCTCAAAAGTTTGTGGTTAGTAATAATTAAAATTGTATTTTTGGGGGAAAGAAATAAAATAAATCAGTACTTTTATTTATGAAGGATGAGTTAAACTGATCAACAGTTACAGTAAAGACATTTATAATGTTAAAAATATATATATTTGAAATATATGCTGTTCTTTTGAACTTTACATTCATCAAAGCATTTTGAAAAAAAAAAATCTGTACACAACTGTTTTCAACATTGAAAATAATAATGAATATTTATTGAGCATCAATCATCATATTAGTATGATTTCTGAAGGATCATGTGACACTGAAGACTGGAGTAATGATGCTGAAAACTCAACTTTGATCACAGAAATGAATTACTATGTAAAATATTTTAAAATTGAAAACAGCTGTTTTAAATTGGAATAATATTTCAGAATATTACTGTTTTTGTTTGTATTTTTAATCAATAAATGCAGCCTTGGTGAGCAGAAGAGACTTCTCCTAAAAACATTAAAAATCTTACTGACCCCAAACTTTTGAACAATAATATATATATATATATATATATATATATATATATATATATATATATATATATATATGTATATATATATATATATATATATATATATATATATATATATATATATATATATGTATATATATATATATATATATATATATACATATATACATATATATGTATGTGTGTGTGTGTATGTATGTATGTATATATATATATATATATATATATATATATATATATATATATATATATATATATATATATGAAGAGTTCAGATGCAAAAGCCTCTAAGTGCCATCTGAAATTTTCTTCTAGAATGATCATTTTTATCAAGCTCGTATATTTAAATTCAATAATTTAACTTAAATGGCAATAAAGATTACCTATTAATTGTCATTTAAGTGAAATTACTGAACTTAAATATACAAGCTTGATAAAAATGATCATTCTAGAAGAAAATTTCAGATGGCACTTAGAGGCTTTTGCATCTGAACTCTTCATATATATATATAAATATAGCTGCGAGCAGCGATGGAGGGCCAAAGCCGGCGGTACCGCCACCCCGGTGCCTTTAGGTAACTAAAGGCACCGGGGTTGCGGTGCCACCGGCTTGGGCCCGTAATCGCTGCTCGCAGCTATATTTATTATTATTATTATTCTTCTCCGCATTTAATTGCATTTTTGAGGGCCTAAACATGCTCGAAAACTCACAAAACTTTGCACACGCGTCAGAACTGGCGAAAATTTACATTTGATATAGGTTTCAGAATTGGACGGGGCAAAATGGCTCGATAGCGCCACCTATAAAAGTTCAACGGAGTGCGCCTCCCGCAACGTTCCACGTACGTGCACGAAATTCGGTACATACATGTAATGACCTAATACCTACAAAAAAGTCTCTTGGAGCATAGCCCTAAACACAACAGGAAGTCAGCCATTTTGAACTTCCTCTCAGATTTTTGTGCAGTTTTTGCCATTTTCAGGCCTCGTACTTTAACGAACTCCTCCTACAGTTTTAATCTGATCATCTTCAAATTTGGTGAGTGTAATCTTAAGGCCTTTGCGACGTTAAATTGCGAAGATCTTGAGTTTTCGTCGAAGGGCGGGTCCTCGGCGGCCTGACAAATTTCGATGTTTCGCCATGAAACAGGAAGTTGCTGTAACTCAGGCATGGAATGTCCAATCTGCCCCAAACTTCACACGTTTGATAAGAGTTCTGTCCTGAACACATGACCATGCTCATATTCAGTTATAGTCATAGCGCCACCTGCTGGCAACAGGAAGTGACATGTTTAACCCTGTTATGGACTCCTAATAACATATAAAAAAGTGCCAGCAAGTGCTAAACATGCTAACAACATACTAGAAGCATGCTAAAACATGCTAGCAAACTCTTAGCTAAGTGCTAAAGCATGCTATTATTGCAATTAAATAGGAATTTGCTGTAACTCAGGCATGGAATGTCCAATCTGCCCCAAACTTCACACTTTTGATAAGCGTTCTGTCCTGAACACATCTACATGAGAATATTCAGTTATAGAAATAGCGCCACCTACTGGTAACAGGAAGTGTCATGTTTAACACGTTGATGCCATTCTAGCAACATGTTAAAAATGCCATTGACTTCTAAACATGCTAGAAACATGTTAAAACATGCTAGCAATACTTAGCTAAGTGCTAAAGCATGCTAATTCAATGAAACAGGATGTTGTTGTTACGCAAGAAGGCAATGTCCATTCTGCACCAAACTTCACACTTTTAATAAACGTTCTGTCCTGAACACATGACCATGCTCATATTCAGTTACAGTCATAGTGCCACCTGCTGGCAACAGGAAGTGACATGTTAAACACTGTTGTGGACATATAAAAACATATAAAAAAAGTGCCATCAAGTGTTAAACATGCTAACAACATACTAGAACCATGCTAAAACATGCTAGCAGACACTTAGCTAAGTGCTAAAGCATGCTATTGCTGCAATTAAATAGGAATTTGCTGTAACACAGGCATGGAATGTCCAATCTGCCCCAAACTTCACACGTTTGATAAGAGTCATGGCCTGAACACATCTACATGAGAATATTCAGTTATAGTAATAGCGCCACCTACTGGTAACAGGAAGTGTCATGTTTAACACTGTTGTGGTCTCCTAATAACATATAAAAAAGAGCCAGCAAGTGCTAAACAGGTTAGCAACATACTAGAAACATGCTAGCAAACACTCAGCTAAGTGCTAAAGCATGCTATTACTGCAATTAAATATGAATTTGCTGTAACTCAGGCATGGAATGTCCAATCTGCCCCAAACTTCACACGTTTGATAAGAATCATGGCCTGAACACACGTCTATGCTCAAATTCAGTTATAGTAATAGCGCCACCTACTGGCAACAGGAAGTGACATGTTTAACACGTTGATGCCGTTCTAGCAACATGTTAAAAATGCCATTGAGTTCTAAACATGCTAGAAACATATTAAAACATGCTAGCAATACTTAGCTAAGTGTTAAAGCATGCTAATTCAATGAAACAGGACTTTGTTGTTACTCAAGAAGGCAATGTACAATCTACCCCAAACTTCACACGTTTGATAAGAGTTATCTCTTGAACACATGTCCATGCTCATATTTAGTTATAGTCATAGCGCCACCTGCTGGCAACAGGAAGTGACGTTTAACACTGTTCTTGACTCCTAATAACATATAAAAAAATGCCAGTAGGTGCTAAACATCCTACCAACATACTAGAGACATGTTAAAACATACTAGCAAACACTTAGCTAAGTGCTAAAGAATGATATTACTGCAATTAAATATGAATTTGCTGTAACTCAGGCATGGAATGTCCAATCTGCGTCAAACTTCACACTTTTGATAAGCATTCTGTCCTGAACACATGACCATGCTTATATTCAGTTACAGTCATAGCGCCACCTGCTGGCAACAGGAAGTGACATGTTAACACTGTTATGGACTCCTAATAACATATAAAAAAGTGCCAGCAAGTGTTAAACATGCTAACAACATACTAGAAACATGCTAAAACATGCTAGCAAACTCTTAGCTAAGTGCTAAAGCATGCTATTATTGCAATTAAATAGGAATTTGCTGTAACTCAGGCATGGAATGTCCAATCTGCCCCAAACTTCACACTTTTGATAAGAGTCATGGCCTGAACACATCTGCATGAGAATGTTCAGTTCTAGTAATAGCGCCACCTACTGGCAACAGGAAGTGACATGTTTAACACGTTGATGCCGTTCTAGCAACATGTTAAAAATGCCATTGAGTTCTAAACATGCTAGAAACATGTTAAAACATGCTAACAATGCTTAGCTAAGTGCTAAAGAATGCTAATTCAATGAAACATGACTTTGTTGTTACTCAAGAAGGCAATGTCCAATTTGCACCAAACTTCACACGTTTGATAAGAGTTCTGTCCTGAACACACATCCATGCTCATATTCAGTTATAGTCATAACGCCACCTACTGGCAACAGAAACTGACATGGTTAACACAGTAATGCAGTACTAACCACATAATTATTGTGTACTGAGCATGCTAGAAACAGACTAAACATGCTAGCAACACTTAGCTGAGTCATGAAGCATGCTATTATCACCATTATACAAAACATTTTGTAACTGACTTTGACATACTCTTACTATATATACCTCCTTAAATGTACATTTCCCAACCATGCTCTGTCTTCCTAAAACCACCGAGTGTTGATGGCACGGGTGCGAGGGCCCTTTCATCGCTGCTTGCAGCTTTAATTATTATTATTATTATTCTTCTCCGCATTGAATCGCATTTTTGAGGGCCTAAACATGCTCGAAAAGTCACGAAACTTTGCACACGCGTCAGAACTGGCGAAAATTTACAACTGATATAGGTTTCAGAATTGGGCGGGGCAAAATGGCTCGATAGCGCCACCTATAAAAGTTCAACGGAGTGCGCCTCCCGCTATGTTCCACGTACGTATACGAAATTCGGTACATACATGTAAGGACCTACTACCTACAAAAAAGTCTCTTGGAGCGTAGCCCTAAACACAACAGGAAGTCAGCCATTTTCAACTTCCTCTCAGATTTTTGTGCAGTTTTTGCCATTTTCATGCCTCGTACTTTAACTAACTCCTCCTACAGTTTTAATCTGATCATCTTCAAATTTGGTGAGTGTAATCTTAAGGCCTTTGCGATGTTAAATTGCGAAGATCTTGAGTTTTCGTCGAAGGGTGGGTCCTCGGCGGCCTGACAAATTTCGATGTTTCGCCATGAAACAGGAAGTTGCTATAACTCAGGCATGGAATGTCCAATCTGCCCCAAACTTCACACGTTTGATAAGCATTCTGTCCTGAACACATGACCATGCTCATATTCATTTATAGTCATAGCGCCACCTGCTGGCAACAGGAAGTGACATGTTTAACACTGTTGTGGACTCCTAATAACATATAAAAAAGTGCCAGCAAGTGCTAAACATGCTAACAACATACTAGAAACATGCTAAAACATGCTAGCAAACACTTAGCTAAGCATGCTATTACTGCAATTAAATAGGAATTTGCTGTAACTCAGGCATGGAATGTCCAATCTGCCCCAAACTTCACACGTTTGATAAGAGTCATGGCCTGAACACATGTCCATGCTCAAATTCAGTTATAGTAATAGCGCCACCTACTGGCAACAGGAAGTGACATGTTTAACACGTTGATGCTGTTCTAGCAACATGTTAAAAATGCCATTGACTTCTAAACATGCTAGAAACATGTTAAAACATGCTAGCAATACTTAGCTAAGTGTTAAAGCATGCTAATTCAATGAAACAGGATGTTGTTGTTACTCAAGAAGGCAATGTCTAATCTGCGCCAAACTTCACATTTCTGATAAACGTTCTGTCCTAAACACATGACCATGCTCATATTCAGTTACAGTCATAGCGCCACCTGCTGGCAACAGGAAGTGACATGTTAAACACTGTTGTGGACTCATAATAACATATAAAAAAGTGCCAGCATGTGCTAAACATGCTAACAACATACTAGAAACATGCTAAAACATGCTAGCAAACACTTAGCTTAGTGCTAAAGCATGCTATTGCTGCAATTAAATAGGAATTTGCTTTAACACAGGCACGGAATGTCCAGTCTGCCCCAAACTTCACACGTTTGATAAGATTCATGGCCTGAACACATCTACATGAGAATATTCAGTTATAGTAATAGCGCCACCTACCGGTAACAGGAAGTGTCATGTTTAACACGTTGATGCCGTTCTAGCAACATGTTAAAAATGCCATTGACTTCTAAACATGCTAGAAACATGTTAAAACATGCTAGCAATACTAAGCTAAGTGCTAAAGCATGCTAATTCAATGCAACATGACGTTGTTGTTACTCAAGAAGGCAATGTCCAATCTGCGCCAAACTTCACACTTTTGATAAGCGTTCTGTCCTGAACACATGACCATGCTCATATTCAGTTACAGTCATAGCGCCACCTGCTGGCAACAGGAAGTGACATGTTAAACACTGTTGTGGACTCCTGATAACATATAAAAAAGTGCCAGCAAGTGCTAAACATGCTAACAACATACTAGAAACATGTTAGCAAACACTTAGCTAAGTGCTAAAGCATGCTATTGCTGCAATTAAATAGGAAGTTGCTGTAACTAAGGCATGGAATATCCAATCTGCTCCAAACTTCACACTTTTGATAAGCGTTCTGTCCTGAACACATGACCATGCTCATATTCAGTTACAGTCATAGCGCCACCTGCTGGCAACAGGAAGTGACATGTTTAACACTCTTGTGGACTCCTGATAACATATAAAAAAGTGCCAGCAAGTGCTAAACAAGCATGCTATTACTGCAATTAAATAGAAATTTGCTGTAACTCAGGCACAGAATGTCCAATCTGCCCCAGACTTCACACGTTTGATAAGAGTCATGGCCTGAACACATCTACATGAGAATATTCAGTTATAGTAATAGCACCACCTACTGGTAACAGGAAGTGTCATGTTTAACACGTTGATGCCGTTCTAGCAACATGTTAAAAATGCCACTGACTTCTAAAAATGCTAGAAACATGTTAAAACATGCTAGCAATACTTAGCTAAGTGCTAAAGCATGCTAATTCAATGAAACAGGATGTTGTTGTTACTCAAGAAGGCAATGTCCAATCTGCGCCAAACTTCACACTTTTGATAAGCGTTCTGTCCTGAACACATGACCATGCTCATTCAGTTACAGTAATAGCACCGCCTGCTGGCAACAGGAAGTGACATGTTAAACACTGTTGTGGACTCCTGATAACATATAAAAAAGTGCCAGCAAGTGTTAAACATGCTAACAACATACTAGAAACATGTTAGCAAACACTTAGCTAAGTGCTAAAGCATGCTATTGCTGCAATTAAATAGGAATTTGCTGTAACACAGGCATGGAATGTCCAATCTGCCCCAAACTTAATATGTAACATGCAAGAAACATGCTAGCAACACATAGCTAAGTTCTAAAGCATGTTAGAAATGCTAAAGGAAGTTGTTGTAACTTAGGCATACAATGTCCAATCTACCCCAAACTTAACACGTTTGATAATAGTTATCTCCTGAACACAAGTCCATGCTCATATTCAGATATAGTCATAGCGCTGCCTGCTGGCAACAGGAAGTGACGTTTAACACTATTCTGGACTCCTAATAACATATAAAAAAGTGCCACCAACTGCTAAACATGTTAGCAACATACTAGAAACATGCAATTAAATACTTAGCTAAGTGTTAAAGCATCCTATTACTGCAATTAAATATGAATTTGCTGTAACTCAGGCATGCAATGTCCAATCTACCCCAAAATTAATATGTAATATGCTAGAAACATCATAAAACATGCTAGAAATGCTAAAAGAAGTTGTTGTAACTCAAGCATACAATGTCCAATCTGCCCCAAACTCCACATGTTTGATAAAAGTCCTGCACTGAATACATCTACATAGCGATATTCAGATATAGACATAGCCCCACCTACTGGCAACAGAAACTGACATGGTTAACATAGTAATGCAGTACTAACCACATAACTATTGTGTACTGAGCATGCTAGAAACACACTAAACATGCTAGCAACTACTATATATACCTCCTTAAATGCACATTGTCCAACCATGCTCTGTCTTCCTAAAGCCACCGGGTGGCGGCGGCACGGGTGCGAGGGCCCTTTCATCGCTGCTTGCAGCTTTAATTAGGGCCCAAGCCCTGAAAGGGCGAAGGCCCTATTGTTTCCGGTAGGATTATTTATTAGGGCCCAAGCCCTGAAAGGGCGAAGGCCCTATTGTTTCCGGTAGGATTATTTATTATTAGGGCCCAAGCCCTGAAAGGGCGAAGGCCCTATTGTTTTCGTTAGGATTATTATTATTAGGGCCCAAGCCCTGAAAGGGCGAAGGCCCTATTGTTTTCGTTAGGATTATTAGGGCCCAAGCCCTGAAAGGGCGCAGAGCCCTATTGTTCTTCTAAGGATTATTTATTATTATTTTTTTTTCAACCTTTCGGGCACTTTTGGGGCCCTTAACGTGCTCGAAAACTCTTGAAACTTTGCACACGGGTCAGAACCCGCGGCCATTAGGGCCAAGCTGAAGCTGGGACACGGGCGTGGCAGGGAGGCTCGACAGCGCCCCCTGGAACGTGGTCCGAAAACTTGGTCCATAAATCAAACACGCTTGCATGTAATAATATGAAACTCGGTACACATATAGATCTCATCGGGCCAAACAACTTTTGTACTTTTACTTTTTACGCCAGCCCAACAGGAAGTCGGCTATTATGGGTTGTTTGGAAACGCATGCTGTGGAATTTAATGTACTCCTCCTAGGGAATTCATCCATTCGCCTCCAAACTCAGTCAGCATGAAGTCAAGACATTGAGGATGCTAAATTGCGGACGGATTTTTGATATCTCGAACGGTTTGGCTGTGGCGAGGACACGAATTTATGGCGAATAATGGAAACAGGAAGTGTGTTATAACTTCTGCATACATTAACTGATCTTGATTAAACTTCAGCAGTGTGTTCGTTGTAAGAGGCCGATCACATGGATGTGACTATTGTGAGTCAAAGTTATAGCGCCACCAACTGGCAACAGGAAGTGTGTCCCTTTCAAAATGCTTTGAAATCACCCTCTTATTTTTACCCGATTTGCTTCAAACTTTATGTGTATAATGTAAACACACGGCAGATGTAGACCTGTGAAAGGATTTTTGATATCTTTAATACTGTTGCCATGGCAACGCTTCAAACTTTAATATTCTTTTTTGATGCTTTTGAGACTCTTAACATACTTGAAATTGGATGAAACTCGACAGACACATCACATTTATTAGCCAGTAGACATGTGCAAAGTTTCAGAAACGGGCGTGGTGAGGGGCTCAGTAGCGCCACCTTTAGTCATAAGTGGGGGGGTTAGTTTTATCAACAGCAACAAAACTTGGTATGTGTATTGTTCTCATCAAGACGGACAACTTTCTAATTTACATGAACTATCTCTGACCAACAGGAAGAGAGATATTTTGGTTTGAATGTGGATTTTCTGAAGAATTTTCTCTCCCTCTCTCTGTGTCTCTGTGTGTGTGAGGGGAGGGGGGGATTTGACTATTGCTTTTATATTGTTAATCAAGGTTTCAGGGGCTTTTGGGGTCCTTAACGTGCTCAAAAACTCTTGTAACTTTGCACACAAGTCAGAACCCCCTGCCATCAGGGACGGGCTGAAGCTGGGACCCGGGCGTGGCAGGGGGGCTCAACAGCGCCCCCTTGAACGGGGGTCCCAAAACTTGGTCCATAGATCAAACACGCTTGCATTAATTAATATGAAACTCGGTACACATATAGATCTCATCGGGCCGAACAACTTTCCCCTGGTCAAGTTTTACGCCAGTCCAACAGGAAGTCGGCTATTATGGGTTGTTTGGAAAACGCTTGCTGTGGAATGCGAAGTACTCCTCCTAGAGAATTCATCCAATCCCCACCAAACTCGGTGTGCATGAAGTCAAGACATTGAGGATTCTAAATTGCGGACGGATTTTTGATATCTCGAACGGTTTGGCCGTGGCGAGGAAACGAATTTATGGCGAGAAAAGAGAAACACGAAGTGGTATAACTTCTGCATAAATTAACTGATCTTGATGAAACTTCACCAGTGTGTTCGTGGTAAGAGGCCGATCAGATGGATGTAACTATTGTGAGTCAAAGTTATAGCGCCACCAACTGGCAGCAGGAAGTGTGTCACTTTCAAAATGCTTTTGACAAAAGTGGGGGGGTTAGTTTTACCCACATTTACAAAAATCAGTACGTACATTGGTCTCATCGAGCCGGACAACTTTCTAATATACAGTTATTAGCTTCGACCAATAGGAAGTCAGATATTTTGGTTTGAATGTGGATTTATTTGCAAATTCAGCCTCTGCTTTTTACCCACTCCTGCTAAGTGTTCTTTTTTTTTATTCACACCAAACTTTTTTTACACGATGAAAATACATTAAAGATGCTAAATTGTGAACGGATATTAAATATTTCAAACGGTTTTGACATGGCGAGGGATTAAAATAATGTCAAAAAAGGAATCAGAAAATATCTCATATCTTCTTAAAATTTAATTATACACCATTTATTTTTATATAAAATTATACAAATATCAGAACTAAACCGAAACAGAACTAGTTTTGGGTTTATTCAGTTTTTTTCAATTCAAGAATTATGTACAAGTTTAAAATCAGCCAGAATGCGCTATTTAGTAAAAAAAAAGTCATACATAGGGCTATACTGCCCTCTTGTGTTCAAAATCAGGTAGGCCCATTGTATATTGTTTTTATATATAAATATATTAGCGATGTGACTGAGAATTTTTTCCCACTGGTTAATCGATATGTGACACCGCGGTGGGGGCTTTTAAATCGCTAACTTAAAGGGATAATCCACTTTAAATTGAAAATTCTGTCATCATATACTCACCCTCATGTTGTTTCAATCCTTTATGAATTTCTTTCTTCTGCTGAACAGAAAGGAAGATATTTAGAAGAATGTCAGTAACCGGACAGTTTCTGGTCTCATTGACTTCCATAGTATACATTTTTTCCTACTATGGAAGTCAATGGGATCAGAAACTGTCTGGTTACTGACATTCTTCTAAATATCTTCCTTTCTGTTCAGCAGAAGAAAGAAATTCATAAAGGATTAAAACAACATGAGGGTGAGTATATGATGACAGAATTTTCATTTTAAAGTGGCGCACACACACACACACACTGTGCATTCCAGCATTGCAATCTTGACATCGCAGCCGGTTCATTACAGCCGTAATAAAATATAATAATAAATATAAATAGTCAACCTATTTGCAGCAAATGATAGTAGATTTTAGATCAATATATTTGTTTTAATTACAATTTTAATTAACACTAACTTTATTCTCATCTGAATTATAAATAATTTATTTCTGTATAAAATAATACTACCATTAAAAAATACATTTGATTGTCTTTTTTAATCAATGGAGAATGTGTGACTTAAAAATAAACAGATTAGTGCTCGGTTTGAGGACAAGAAATGAAAACCAATGCAATATGATGAATGTCCAAAAACGTTCGCTCTTCTCTGCCCATTCCTCGCCTCGCCATATATATATATATATTTATATTTATTTATTTTTTGTTACATATATATAATGTATATATATATATTTTTTTTTGTTACATTTTTATATATATATATATATATATATATATATATATAAATATAGCTGCGAGCAGCGATGGAGGGCCCGCCATCGCTGCGAGCAGCTATATTTATTATTATTATTATTATTATTGTTCTTCAAGGGTTCGGGGGCTTTTGGGGCCTTTAACGTGCTCAAAAACTCATGAAACTTTGCACACAGGTCAGAAGCTGCGGCCATTAGGGCCGGGCTGAAGATGGTACCTGGGCGTGGCAGGGGGGCTCGACAGCGCCCCCTTGAATGGGGTCCGAGTGCGGTCCGAAAACTTGGTCCATATACCAAACACTCTTGCATGAATTAATATGAAACTCGGTACACATATAGATCTTATTGGGCTGAACAACTTTCGTGCTCTAAGTTTTACGCCAGCCCAACAGGAAGTCGGCTATTATGGGTTGTTTGGAAAACGCATGCTGTGGAATTTGATGTACTCCTCCTAGGAAATGCATCCATTCGCCTCCAAACTCGGTGTGCATGAAGTCAAGACATTGAGGATGATAAATTGCGGACGGATTTTTGATATCTCGAACGGTTTGGCCGAGGCGAGGAAACGAATTTATGGCGAATAATGGGACACAGGAAGTGTATTATAACTTCTGCATACATTGACTGATCTTGATAAAACTTCAGCAGTGTGTTCGTGGTCAGAGGCCGATTACATTGATGTGACTATTGTGAGTCAAAGTTATAGCGCCACCAACTGGCAGCAGGAAGTGTGTCACTTTCAAAATGCTTTGAAATCACCCTCTTATTTTTACCCGATTTGCTTCAAACTTTGTGTATAATGTAAACACACGGCAGATGTAGACCTGTGAAAGGATTTTTGATATCTTTAATACTGTTGCCATGGCAACGCTTCAAACTTTAATATTCTTTTTTGATGCTTTTGAGACTCTTAACATACTTGAAATTGCATGAAACTCGACAGACACATCACATTTATTTGCACGTAGACATGTGCAAAGTTTCAGAAACGGGTGTGGTGAGGGGCTCAGTAGCGCCACCTTTAGTCATAAGTGGGGCGGTTAGTTTTATCAACAGTAACAAAACTTGGTATGTGTATTGTTCTCATCAAGACGGACAACTTTCTAATTGACATTAACCATCTCCGACCAACAGGAAGAGAGATATTTTGGTTTGAATGTGGATTTTCTGAAGAATTTTCTCTCCCTCTCTCTGTGTCTCTGTGTGTGTGAGGGGAGGGGGGGATTTGACTATTGCTTTTATATTGTTAATCAAGGTTTCAGGGGCTTTTGGGGTCCTTAACATGCTCAAAAACTCTTGAAACTTTGCACACAGGTCAGAACCCACGGCCATCAGGGCCGGGCTGAAGCTGGTACCCGGGCGTGGCTGGGGGGCTCAACAGCGCCCCCTTGAACGGGGTTCTAAAACTTGGTCCATATATCAAACACGCTTGCATGAATTAATATGAAACTCGGTACACATATAGATCTCATCGTGCCGAACAACTTTCCCCTGGTCAAGTTTTACGCCAGCCCAACAGGAAGTCGGCTATTATGGGTTGTTTGGAAAACGCTTGCTGTGGAATGTGAAATACTCCTCCTAGAAAATTCACCGTGTCCCCTCCAAACTCGGTGTGCATGTAGTCAAGACTTTGAGGATGCTAAATTGCGGACGGATTTTTGATATCTCGAACGGTTTGGCCATGGCGAGGAATCGAATTTATGGCGAGAAAAGAGAAACACGAAGTGGAATAACTTCTGCATACATTAACTGATCTTGATGAAACTTCAGCAGTGTGTTCGTGGTAAGAGGCCGATCAGATGGATGTAACTATTGTGATTCAAAGTTATAGCGCCACCAACTGGCAGCAGGAAGTGTGTCACTTTCAACATGCTTTTGACAAAAGCGGGGGGGTTAGTTTTAACTCCAGTAAAAAAAACTCAGTTCATATATTGATCTCATCGACCCGGACAACTTTCTAATTTAAAGTCATTAGCTCTGACCATCAGGAAGTCAGATATTTTGGTCTGAATGTGGATTTTTTTGCAAAATCAGCCTCTGAATTTTTAGCCACCTTTATCTAAGTGGTTATTTTATTCCCACCAAACTTTTTCAACATGATAAAAATATATTACTGATGCTAAATTGTGAACGGATAATAAATATCTCAAACGGTTTTGCTATGGCGAGGGATTAAAGTAATGTCAAAAAAGTAAACACTAAAAGGCTCATATATTCTAAAAATGTAATTATACACCATTTATTACTACATAAAAGTATACAAATATCAGAACTTAACTCATTTTATTCTTTTTTTTTTTCAATTTAAGAATGAAGTTTCAGTTTAAAAACTGCCAGAATGGTTGTTTAGTCTAAACAATAAATAAATAAAGTCAAACATAGTGCTATACTGCCCTCTTGTGTTCAAAATCAGGTAGGCCTATTATATCTATATAAAAATATACTAGGTATGTGACGGTGAGAATATTTTACCACCGGTTAACTGACGTGTGACACTGCTGGGGGCTTTTTAATCGCTAACTTAAAAACGAAAGTAAAATATGTTCGTCCGCACGGACATTGATAATGGTGCGGAGCAGAGCGAGCGTTTTCAATAAATTCCTATGGAAGGAGGAATGACCTAAGAAACGTTGACTCTGTTCTGCTCGTTCCTCGCTGAGGACGCGCACCATTATGAATGCCTGTGCAGCCGTGAGCATTTTAGTTTCATTTTCGGGGCGGATTGCTTGAATGTATTTAAAAAAAGCACAATGTTGTGTTTTATTGCTACTGTACAAAAATATAAGTTAACACTTTGCAGTTTGAATGATGTTCTGCACAAAATGACAGAGTATGTTTTTATGTGTCCACTGTTCAATCGCGCCCTCGTTTTAGTGATTCCCAAGTTATTTTTTCATTTAAGTTTTTTTCATTGTTCTAATCAGGTCAGGCAAGTAGAATGATCTGTCTTATCCCTTACATTTTTATATAATTATATAAATATATAATACACTACTGTTCAAAAATTTGGCGTCAGTAAGATTTTTAAGCTAAGTTTCTTCTGCTCACCAAGGCTGCATTTATTTGATTAAAAATACAAACAAAAACAGTAATATTGTAAAATAGTATTCCAATTTAAAACAGCTGCTTTCTATTTTAATATATTTTAAACTGTTATTTATTCCTGTGATCAAAGCTGAGTTTTCAGCATCATTATTCCAGTCGTCACTGTCACATGATCCTTCAGAAATTATTCTAATATGATGATTGATGCTCAAGAAACATTCTTTATTATTTTAAATGTCGAAAACAGTTATGTACAGTCTTTGATGAATAGAAAGTTCAAAAGAACAGCATTTATCTGAAATCTAAAGCTTTTGTAACATTAAACACTACCGTTCAGAAGTTTGGGGTCAGTAATAATTTTAATTTTATTTTTGGGGGAAATAAATAAATAAATCAATACTTTTATTCATCGAGAATGAGTTAAACTGATAAAAAGTTACAGTACAGACATTTATAATGTTAAAAAAAATTATATTTGAAATAAATGCTGTTCTTTTGAACTTTACATTCATCAACGCATTTTGAAAGAAAATCTGTACACAACTGTTTTCAACATTGAAAATAATAATTAATATTTATTGACCATCAATCATCATATTAGAATGGTTTCTGAAGGATCATGTGACACTGAAGACGGGAGTAATGATGCTGAAAACTCAGCTTTGATCACATAAATTAATTACAGTGTAAAATATTTTAAAATAGAAAACAGCTGTTTGAAATTGGAATAATATTTCACAATATTACTGTTTTTGTTTGTATTTTTAATCAAATTAATGCAGCCTTGGTGAGCAGAAGAGACTTCTCCTAAAAACATTAAAAATCTTCCTTACCCCAAACTTTTGAACGGTATATATATATATATATATATATATATATATATATATATATATATATATATATATATATATATATATATGTTTGTATAATATATATATATATATATATATATATATATATATATATAAATATAGCTGCGAGCAGCGATGGAGGGCCAAAGCCGGCGGTACCGCCACCCCGGTGCCTTTAGGTAACTAAAGGCACCGGGGTTGCGGTGCCACCGGCTTGGGCCCGTAATCGCTGCTCGCAGCTATATTTAGGGCCCAAGCCCTGAAAGGGCGCAGAGCCCTATTGTTTTCGTTAGGATTATTATTATTATTATTATTATTATTATTATTATTGTTGTTCAAGGGTTCGGGGGCTTTTGGGGCCTTTAACGTGCTCAAAAACTCATGAAACTTTGCACACAGGTCAGAACCTGCGGCCATTAGGGCCGGGCTGAAGCTGGTACCCGGGCGTGGCAGGGGGGCTCAACAGCGCCCCCTGGAACGGAATCCGAACACTTGTCCATAAATCAAACACACTTGCATATAATAATATGAAACTCGGAACAGATATAGATCTCATCGGGCCGAACAACTTTCGTGCTCTAAGTTTTACGCCAGCCCAACAGGAAGTCGGCTATTATGGGTTGTTTGGAAACGCATGCTGTGGAATTTAATGTACTCCTCCTAGGGAATTCATCCAATCGGCTCCAAACTCGGTCAGCATGAAGTCAAGACATTGAGGATGCTAAATTGCGGACGGATTTTTGATATCTCGAACGGTTTGGCCGTGGCGAGGAAACGAATTTATGGCGAATAATGGAAACAGGAAGTGTGTTATAACTTCTGCATACATTAACTGATCTTGATTAAACTTCAGCAGTGTGTTCGTTGTAAGAGGCCGATCACATGGATGTGACTATTGTGAGTCAAAGTTATAGCGCCACCAACTGGCAGCAGGAAGTGTGTCCCTTTCAAAATGCTTTGAAATCACCCTCTTATTTTTACCCGATTTGCTTCAAACTTTATGTGTATAATGTAAACACACGGCAGATGTAGACCTGTGAAAGGATTTTTGATATCTTTAATACTGTTGCCATGGCAACGCTTCAAACTTTAATATTCTTTTTTGATGCTTTTGAGACTCTTAACATACTTGAAATTGGATGAAACTCGACAGACACATCACATTTATTAGCCCGTAGACATGTGCAAAGTTTCAGAAACGGGCGTGGTGGAATGGGTCAGTAGCGCCACCTTTAGTCAAAAATGGGGGTTTAGTTTTTCCTAGAATCACAAAACTTGGTATGTGTATTGTTCTCATCAAGACGGACAACTTTCTAATTTACATGAACCATCTCCGACCAACAGGAAGAGAGATATTTTGGTTTGAATGTGGATTTTCTGAAGAATTTTCTCTCCCTCTCTCTGTGTCTGTGTGTGTGTGAGGGGAGGGGGGGATTTGACTCTTGCTTTTATATTGTTAATCAAGGTTTCAGGGGCTTTTGGGGTCCTTAACGTGCTCAAAAACTCTTGAAACTTTGCACACAGGTCAAAACCCACGGCCATCAGGGCCGGGCTGAAGCTGGTACCCGGGCGTGGCTGGGGGGCTCAACAGCGCCCCCTTGAACGGGGTTCTAAAACTTGATCCATATATCAAACACGCTCGCATGAATTAATATGAAACTCGGTACACATATAGATCTCATCGGGCCGAACAACTTTACCCCGGTCAAGTTTTACGCCAGCCCAACAGGAAGTCGGCTATTATGGGTTGTTTGGAAAACGCTTGCTGTGGAATGTGAAATACTCCTCCTAGAAAATTCACCGTGTCCCCTTCAAACTCGGTGTGCATGTAGTCAAGACTTTGAGGATGCTAAATTGCGGACGGATTTTTGATATCTCGAACGGTTTGGCTGTGGCGAGGAATCGAATTTATGGCGAGAAAAGAGAAACACGG